>NW_004798009.1:251038-253755 GCF_000002075.1 Aplysia californica | reverse complement strand
ACCCCAAAAAAAAAAAAAAAAACCTTTACCCCCTCAACTACCTCCCGCCATGGCCATGGCAACACCTACAGAATTCTACTCTGAATCTAACCTATCCACCTAGCTCCCTATCAACCTATCTGCCTATCCCTACTGCCCCACTGCATCAATCGAAGCCTGGGTGTGATATGCGGAAATAGTAGCAGAAGAACACTATGATATTTGTTAGACCAGAAAAGTGAAGAGACCGTCTGATGTCACCAAACTTCCAGCTTTCTGAGAAAAATTAATTCAAAGTTAAATCAGTTATTGAACTTTTGAATTTGGGTAAAGAGAAGCACATCAATGCAATAATGGTTATTAAATGTATGAAACAAATAAGAGACCGGTACAAACAACAATGGATACGAAAAGAAAACGTCCCGCCATTGACACACCCCACCCAAAGCTGGACAAACATTTAATTCATAAAAATCTGTTAATATAAATTTCCACTTTTTTAAAATCTTGATACAATACATTTCCTGTAGATTTAGAATTTTTTTAAAAATCTAGATCTAGATCTAGACCTTTACAAAAACAAAGATCTTTTTGGCGTCAATAATATTAAGAAAGACTGCGCGTTGGAGCAATCTAAAATATCTAACACTAACACTAGTAAGCGTATCTTTGAATTCAACATATTATTGTCAAATTAGCCAAGCAGTTGTAAAAAAAAAATGACATCTTATGCAGAAAGGATTCTCTTATCCTTCAAGGAGATTCTTCACATGCGCGTGTTCAATTTTTTACCAATCAAAACTTCCGTTTTTCCTATATTAGAGTGATTACAAAAAGGTGGATGCAGCCGATTGAAGAAGTACTAAATCTACCTTCCAATGATACGAAGCTACCAAATATCATGAAATGTTTTCAGTTGAATTAATTAAACAAGCAAATATTTAGTTCCTTATATTTTCCGGAATCATTTCTTATTAGACATAACCACGGGCAGTTTTTGAGACACCTAAAATACTCAAATGGAATTTTCAAGCGGTACTCAAAACTCATCAGTCGGTGTTCTTTTAATTTTAAAATAAAGAATTAAATTCCTAACAGAGGACCTTATCTAGATCTAAGTTTTAGTGAACAAAGGATAGAGAGAGAGAGACGAGATTCATTTTGTTGTGTTGACAGTTCTCAGTATTCTGGGCTAGTAAGCCATTAGCCTAATAAGACCAATAGTCCGTCTTACCATCCCCTGCTTTATTCTAATTAATTGGGCCTAGATGTGAGTTCGATTGTGTCACTTAAGCGCGAAAATCTTCAGTCAAAAAAGGGGGGAAAGAAAAAGAAAAAGATTGGAGGAGAGGGGGTGGGGGGGCAGGACATGAAATATTGAAAGTAGAAATCACAAAATCAGAAAGAACTTGGAGGATGGGTTGGAGTGTGGGGGGAAAAGGGAGGGGGTGCAGTTTGAGATTTGAGATACACAACATAAGGCCTAGCCATAAAGTGGACAAAAAATGCAAGCGAGACAGACACAACGGACAACAGACAGTATGGAAAGAGGAAGGACCTTTCAGTATACGCAGTGTACGATGGGGAGAGAGCTGAAGAATGAGGACTAAGTAACAGGAATTGGAATACGGCTCATAACATTTGCATCAGAACAATAAAATCGGGTGGGTTTTTCAAAAAAGAAAAAAAAAAAAGACTAAAACAAGTAGCATACCTGAATAGCTTGGGTAGATTTCATAAGGTCAATCACAGGGGACGGTAAGGCAGTGTAAACGTTGAATCACTGTCACAAGTAGATTCTACCTGAATTGTTGGCAGCCCCTAGCCTAGCTCTGCAAAGGCTGGCTTCGAAATGAAAAATTTAATGTCTGCCAAAAGTTGAGAGAAAGAGAGCAAACTGAACTGTATTCAAAGTATTCATGAAGTAGCTGTCTGCTGATTTGCTGTAGGATCTCTGAACTTTACTCAGATCCCTGGTTCAGACTCGCGCTTTTATTTTTAGCCTAGGTCAAGAGTACTGTAAACTGTCTCCACTTTCGATCACAATAGATGCCACAAAGGCACAACATGACCCCCCCCCCCCTTTCTCTCTCTCTCTCTCTCTCTCTCTCTCTCTCTCTCTCTCTCTCTCTCTCTCTCTCTCTCTCTCTCTCTCTCTCTTTCTCAGTCACGTTCTTTTCTAGAGGGCTCGATCCCCCCACGAATTGTTTTTTTATTCTCAATATTTAAGCATAAAATGAAAGATGGAAAAAGAGAGAAAAAGGATTTCACGGAGAAAGAGTCGTAACTAGAGAAGTGGGGCATGCGTAGGATTAAAAAATAAGTGAACACATATAGAGCTAATGACACACTAGAAAATGAGTGAGCTGATTTGACTTGAACCTCTCAGCACCATTATAGGAAAAAGTAAACGTAAGAGAGTACAGAATTGCGGCGAGCACGAGTGCACGGGGTAGAAAACTCACGGGTAGCAGTATAAATATAAAAGCGTAGAGAAGGAAGAAATTATACGAATGAATGAGTATGGAACTAAGAAAACAGGTCGATGCAAGAGAAGCTAATCGTACTCGTGGAGCTTAGCAGGCTAGAGTTTGAGGAAACTAATAAGACAGACGATGATGGAAGGTCATGAAGGGAAGATGTAGTTCAAATGAGCAATCAAACCGTAAAAAGCGACTAAGCAGTAAACAGGACTTGCCCAAATTTAGGCTGCAAATAACAGAAGTTACGTCCAGAGT
>NW_004798009.1:250547-250838 GCF_000002075.1 Aplysia californica | reverse complement strand
CTTTCTCTCTCTCTCTCTCTCTCTCTTTCTCTGTTTGCCTTTGGAAATTCGTCTTAATCAGCTGATCGCCCCCCTCCCCCCACCTGGATACCTGGAGATGTCATTTCTGACTCAGAGGTTGACGTGTAATGACCCTCCATCTTTCACAGTCGCGAGCTGCCATTTCATATTCTGCCATATGCGGGCCAGTCCGTGTTCTTATGTTGTCCATCAGGGGCGAAGCGTCTATAAAATCAAATAATCACTGCTTCCCTTCCTAATTTTGAAACATTGTCGCTGTCAAATTCATCC
>NW_004798009.1:247937-249292 GCF_000002075.1 Aplysia californica | reverse complement strand
CAGAACTGTATCATCTGCGTATCTCTGGTAAACCCCACCCTTTCCACTCAATTTTTTTTTTTGAAAAGGCTGTACTGCCCGTCGGTTTTAAGGGTTTTGGTGTTTTTTTAATCCCCCTGACGAAAGTAATGAAGTGAAAGCCATGCTTTTGCCTCATGATGAAAACAAGTGGATTCACTTTGAGAAAATAATACTGGATTTAGAATACTTTATGAGTTGTGAATTAAGGTGGGTTTTTTAAATACTTTTGTCATAAATGCTACGTAAAGCTATGTAACTGTTTACACACATCACACAGAAAAATTCGTCAAAAATTAACCTTTCACACTGGAGTCTAGATAAGAGACTTCCAACTTTGCTTAAATTCAAGGGAAATGACCGTAGATGATTCCCACCACTCACTATTGCAGCTGCTGCTTCCCTTTGACCAGATAAAAATCTATAAGTCTTGAGTTCGCAACTATTGGGAGCACGGGGACGGAGCGGTTCTCCAGCTTTCTCACAACAGTTGCGAGGTGGGAAACGAGTGAGAAGATGTTGCAGCCCCCCAATAGTGACTCCTTGTACTTGTAGGTTTTGAGATCCTCCAAAATAAACTCTTCATAGATGTTAAAAAGATAAAGAAAGAGGACACAACCTTGTCTCACTCCTCTATAGATTTTAATGTTTTCTGATATTTAATTAATCACGACTTAGATTTAATACTTTAATTGCTGCCTTCTGCTGCCAGTAAAGATTTTCTATGATTCCTATATCTTTGCCATCAATACCTATCTTCTCTTGAACATTCAATCAGCCTGTTGTGATGCATTCTGTCAAAAGCTTTATAGTCAATAAAGCAAGCAAATATGTCTTTTTGGACTTGAATATTTGTCTGTGCTATTTTGTTCAGGCAGAAGATTCTTTCTCTGGTGCCACTACCAGACCTGGAGCCGAACTGTTCTTCTCCAATTTCTTTGTCAATTTTGCCATTGTTTCACCCCAAAATGACTTTCAAAAATATTTTCATGATATGTGGCATTAGACTTTAGACTGGCGGTCATGAAGTCCTCGCATTTTGTTGCCTTTTGTTTTTTGGGGGATGGTAATATAAGCCGATTGGAGTAGCTCTTCTTTTAATATGTTTATATCTATTTGAGTATAGATATCGTTGGAAAGTTCTGTTGTCAATGCCAAACTGATCTAATTGCTTCAGCATTTCCGTGTTTATGCTATTCTGACAGACCCCAGTGTCTAAAGTTTGATGATCAATAGAATCTAAGATACAAACTCTCTATCTCCCTCTTTCTCTCCCTCTTTCTCTCCCTCTTTCTCTCCCTCTTTATCTCTCTCTCTCTCTCTCTCTCTCTCTATCT
>NW_004798009.1:246494-247837 GCF_000002075.1 Aplysia californica | reverse complement strand
TCTCTCTCTCTCTCTCTCTCTCTCTCTGATACTTTCAGAAGTCGTAAAAGTTTTTTTATGAATTATAAAATCGTTATTAGATCTAGGTATCTTTATTACGTCTTCTATAATAAAATAAATAAATAACATTTTATTGATCCATATAGGGAAATCTGCGTTATACAAATGTAATGACAAGCATACATAGGCTACATAAATAGATGATTATGAATACACAATACACATAGATACAAACAGAAATTACACAATATTACACCAATACAGAACAGTTTTACAAACATGCCATATTGCTGGTCACCCTATTTTTCGAGCGAGAGTTGTCGTTTACTCAAGGACACACCCCAATGACCACCCGCCTAAAGCCCTGTTACTGTCGTACTAGTGCATGTATCATCGGTAGGCCTACTTGTTGAAAATCATTTTTTTTTTTAAATCTAGATTTAGGTCATTTTTAATTTTGAATGTCAAGGGGTTGGTCAGAAAAAAATCACATTTTTCCCCTTCATCATCATTTCAAAATGATAATTTAATATACATTAATTCAGTAAGTTATAATATTTGTCTCTCCCTCTCTCTCTCTCTCTCTCTCTCTCTGCTTGCTGTCTGCTTTGGTGATAAGTTGTTGTCAGCTCTTGACACCAAACACCTACGTACTACAATAAATAACGTTTGTCAATTTATGAAACATTAACAACCCCCCGGGGCGATGCCACTGACTGAAGTGTCTTTGGCCATTCCCAAAGGGAATTGTAAATGGGCTGATCTAACAATGTCATGCTCATAAGTGTGCCCGAACTACAACAGGGAACTACTGCTTTTTCTTTCCTAATCCTTACTGTCGTCATTTTCCTCTACTTCTTTTGTATGTTTGTCACACTCTTGTGACCCGCTATTTCCGGGGTGCCTTGATAGTCGAAGCAGATTTGTGCTGTTGAAGCTAGAGAGGTGAGCAGAGTAGGTCTGATTTCCTGTAAGGACTTCTCTGTTGACATCCACCCCTTGGCGCTCATATGATCTTGTGCAGTTGCGAGCGCCGTAAAACCTCTACTAAAACTAACTAAAAACGTTAACACAAAAACAACATTCACAACTGGTGTTAGAATTTAACAGCATAATATATATTAACAACAATATTGCGTAAGCCATCGCTTTTAACCAGACACCTTCGTATAATGCAGTGGCGTCGGTGGCCTAGTGGTTAGGCGCTCGGACTCGCAACCGTAAGGTCGTGGGTTCGAATCCATGTCCTTGGGAAAGGCACTTTGCACTTATTTTCCTCACTTCACCCAGGTGGAAATGGGTACCCGGCTATAGACAGTGAACGATCTTGTCAGTTTGATAGT
>NW_004798009.1:202974-240474 GCF_000002075.1 Aplysia californica | reverse complement strand
TCCTGAGGATTTTATTGCCTTTGTGTTTCTTTTCTGGTTTTTTTTACTGTTGTTTGCTGTTCATGGTGTGAAATAGCCTTTAAATAAACTAGACCTGAAACTTGGTGCAAATTAAAATTCTTTAAAGGAGGAAAACACGGATTTACATTTGTGAAGCCCTGAAGGAAGTGGGATAATTAATTTAGTTCAAGACTCAAGGGTTATGGGATTAGGGTCTGTATCAGCTGCAAAGTCTGTCCACATTTTATTTTACCATCGTAAGGAACAATTACATCACCCTACATGCCATACATAATCTTATGGGTTGTTTTTTTTTTACAGGATTTAAAGCATCTCTAGTGGATGCAGCTGATGAGACAGAAGCTGTAGGTCCAAGTGCCTTGAGGAGAAAAGCAGCCATCATCGAAGATGATCCAAAGTACAACGGACAGAAGGCTTCTCGCAAAGATCTTTATTCTGATGGTACTGGTAATTAGATTTATTGTCTGTTATGGAAGGGTTTGGGTTTTTTTGCATGCACTTTAAAATTTGGACAGAAAAAAGGAGATTGCCTGTTTCTATAATTCTCTTTTGTCAGTATGATCTCACAAGGTGAACACTTTTTCATTTCATGCCGAGTGATTTACATTATCAAATTGAGAGAACAAAAAGTG
The DNA here is from genome assembly GCF_000002075.1 of Aplysia californica. NCBI lineage: Eukaryota > Metazoa > Mollusca > Gastropoda > Aplysiida > Aplysiidae > Aplysia > Aplysia californica. Next base: position 239,821 of record NW_004798009.1, on the reverse strand, counting down.
CTTTACTGCTCATTTATTTGTAGGTGACTTCATATTTATTTTAAAAGATGTTATTTGTTCAATAAGTGGAACTTTCATTCAGTCTGACGATTTATTCTTAAAAAAGAAATGTTTATTAAGCAAACATTCCACTCCTCGAAATGACAAATGAGATATCAAGTTTGAGAATCTGGAAAGAGAGATTGCAAATTGTGGTCCATGTTTTGTCCCTTATGCCATTTTGCTAAATCAGAATCTGGCAAGTTTCAAGTTTGGTACTCAGCACTTTTTCATAATTTACACACTGTTCAGATGCCCTCAACTCAGGTCAGAAGTAAGACATTCTGGCCTTTGTCAGTTTTAACTCTTTGAACCCCATCGAACGTCTGGCGGTAATAACATTGTTCCCCACGGGACGCTGGGAGCGCTCAGTACTTGTGACAACTGTTTCTTTTAATTCAGTGCTAGTTTTTGCTTGTTTTTCGGAACTATTGCCGAACCAAGTTTTTTAATAATGACCAAGTCTTTGTTTCCGCTATTTAGAAGTTGGATGCACGCTTTTCGGGTTATAGTGAGACATAGTTTAGGTGACTGTATAAAAAACTATGGGAAACAGTGAAAAAAACTAGGGGCTTCAAGAGTTAAAAAGAACTGATTGTCCTGAACTTTTTTTTTTTACTCCATTTCAGATGAAGAAGAAGGTCTGGACACGGCAGCACAGGGCGATTCTGATTTTGAGTATGAGCTATTTCTTTGATGATTTCAGATTTGATAAATTGCTTTATCTCCTGTTCTCCGAATTTAACAAAAGTCTTTTGATACAAAGCTAGATATGTATGAAAATTGTAATCTCTCGGATTTGATCAAAAGAAATATTGGGAGACTAAAGCGTTGGGTTGTTGTTGTTTTTTTGGGGGAGGGGGAGTATAGACTTGCATTTTACATTTTGATTTCTCAAATTTAGTATATGTATCTGATATTACTAAATGACTGGCTGTGAATACGTAAATCAGGGTTGGGTTTTTTTTTGTGTTTTAGATTATGTTTCTGTTTTCAAGAGGATTTTTTTCCGACTGCCCACCATGTTCTCTGGATACTTTTTTTTTTGGAAGTAATTTTGTGCCTTTCACTGCCTTTTTAATGTTTCCTTACTTTTGTAACTTTTTTTTATTCTCCCGTCCTTTTTCTAACAAAAGAAAAAGACTTACATAGATAAATGGCTCTGTAAGGTCTATTCAGATGAATGTAAGAGCTTCCTGTGCCCCTAAAACTTGGGATTCCCTTCCAAAAGAAATGTGTTTTGTATCATCAGACAGGGAGTTTTGAAAATGTCTAAAGACACATTTGTTCAATGCTTTCCTCTGCCGGTAGATTTTGTATCTATATGTGTGTGTGTGAGTCTGGGAATTGTGTATGTGTGTTGTTGGTCTCACATGGTTCATTTTCTGTCTTTTGATTGGTCAGTTGAGTGATAGTTCTGCTTTGTACAGAGCTCAGAGCCTTTTAGAGATTAGGCAGTATATGAATTCCCATTATTATTATCTTTATGAATGATTCATGGAGAGATGTGAATGAGAGATATGCTTGTTCTTATCAGAGAGGACTCGAGAAACGGAGACACATCTGATGATGAAATGTCCGCTGGCAGCCGCGATTCAGAGGAGGAGGAGGAAAGTAATGGTGATGGCGGTGAAGCTGGAAATGTGAGCGATGACATGGATGAAAACGAGAAAGAAGGTGAGTGTTTTGAATGAACTCGATGAATTTAAGAATGTGAGAAGGCCCTATAATGTTACTTTGACTAATTATGCAGTCCTCCGTAACTGTTGTAATACCATGAGGTTGTTGGGATTATTTCTATATGTTCTTCAGTGTAGGCTTTCTTAATATTTTATGGCCATAAATTGTTTTCATGTTTGATCTTTGTAAAGCTGAGATAAAGTGCTGGGTTTTTTATTATAAAGTGTTTTTATCATAATGGCAGATGGCTGTCGGGTCAAGATGTTATTTTGCCTCTAGTCTTCTGTTACCCCAGTGGCGGTGATGATGAGTGGTTGACTACACTAACTAGTTTGGGCTCTATATGATGAGAAAAAAAGGGGGTAAACATGTTTCTTTGTAATTAATAATATGTTAAAATGTATAAGTGAAGGGATGTTCTGAACTTACGTTGTTTTGGGGAGTTTTTATGGCTCTCCACCCATTTGACTCTGGTGTTAAATTCAGAGGTCCCGCTTTTAACCCTCCAGGAGTCAACACAATCAGCCGTATGTTGCATTCCGTGTCATGGCCAATTTATTCGGCTGCAATTTGAGTCGTTATTTAGGTTTGTTTATCCCCCTTTTTTTTCCCGCCAAACATTTCAACTCTTGTCACAAATAAATACCTCTATATGATTGTGTTTCCAGAAGATGCCACGATTTTGCAAAAGTCTGACGATAGAGAGAAGGGAAAAGGTGCTCATCAGCAGTTGAGTAAGTCGTCTTTCTCTTTCTGTTGTTTGTTTGTTTTTTATTTCTCTGCGTAGCTTCCTTGTTTGGACTTTCGCTTTATTCTTTTTATTCAAGCTCATGTGGAGTCATTGGATGCCAGAGTGTGCTGTTTCTATTTCTTTTCAGATTTATTAGTATTGAGATCTTTGTAAAGATCTGCTTCATCCCTTTTGTTTTTTGGACTTACTTGACCTACTACACACATCCGGGGTCAACCAAGAATGTAGCCATGACGGAAAGATGATTTTAACATAAAAAGATTGAGGGGGCTGAAGTAAACCATTACCCAGACCTGTCTGTAGCGAAGAGTGGCTTTATTCATTGTAAACTACAGCATTACTTCATTTGGCTTTGCTTTACTCTGTTTGAAACTTTTTGAGTGTGTTTCTTCAACTAGCACTGCCAGATATCTTGTGCTCTTTTGTGGTATTGGTGGTATAGCGGTGAGGCTCTACGCTTGTCGAAGACATGAATTTGATTCTCATACCAGAACGTTATTTTATTACATATCTCTGTTTGCTGGGATGTTGTGACCCACTCAGCCTGGACTGGCCTAGACAAGAAGGGTTAAACCTGCCTCCTAAATGACTAACATTGTGTCAACGGGGGCTTTGGGTCATTTTACAATCATTCGTTTTTGTGCTCTGTAACAACAAAAAACCCCATCTCATTTAAAAGTTGAGAGAAAACACCAAAGTTAACTCACAGTAATTTAATACTATTAACACTGGCAGTGCTTTAAGAGCAAATGGTAAAGAGTTGGTCTATTTTCCAGTTACATGGTTAGAGCAAACCATTGATATATGTATGTTTATAAATAGATGACAAGTATGGAATAACAATGTGTCCAACATGCTCTCATTGTTTCAGGCATTTGGGATCAGTTGATCAAAAGCAGGATATCCCTACAGAAAGTCTTGTCCTTGTGTAACCAGTTGCCTCAGCCAGACACATGGGCTGACTTTGCCGCTAATGATGACTTTCATAAAGAAGCAAGCAATGGTAAGATAGCTGCTGTTTTTGTGGAATTTTTTTTCTTTGAGGGGGGGGGGGGGTGTTATATATACTTTGGAGAGTACACTAAAAAACATTCAGGTAAAGTTGTACATTGCATGCAAATGTGAAAGTTTATCGATGCCATTGATATTCTCACTGCTTCCTTTAAGTCACCCAGAGTTATAGGGTGACAGTACATTTACAAGAAATGTGTTTTATCGGTTCAGACTCTTTTTTTTCCGAAATGGTGCAGGTAGTACTGGCCTGAGTCTGCAACTTGGCTTTCTTTAATGTGGATACTGAGCGTAAATATTGAGTTCATTTGTTTTGGGCTGTTGGGTTTTTTTTTTCGGGGTAGGGTGGGTTCCTTTACAAGAGCAGAAATATTGAGTTGATGTGTGTTTTCTTTTGTTCACAATATATATATCTGACATGCAGAGAAGAGATGTTGAGCTCATGTGATGTTTGCTTCTCTTCACAGCTCACAGTTCTGTTCGGAAACTTGTTGCCGCTTTGATTGAGGTTCAGAAAGGGCTTTCAAGTCAGGACCAGTCTAAAGAGTAAGTTCCAACTTTTTAACAAAATTTTGTTGTTTATTTGTGGTCTTTTTGTGTATGTAGAGTGTATTTTCTGTTTATGGTCTGCTTTTGTACTTGGGATGTTTTTCAGGTTTTTAAAAAAACTTATCTTGTTTATTTGGTTTTTGTAAATAGTTTTGTAGCTAGACTAGACGTGCTTGTTGCCCTTCCCGATGGCTGCCCACGGATGGGAATAACACTATTCATGACTGTTGTACACAGGTTTAACTGTTTTTGCCCTGAGTGAAAAATCTAAGTGGTTAGAGGGCAGTTTCTTTTGTTTCTGTTTTTCTTTCTTTCTTTTTTCCCTTGCTCCAAATAACTTGTATCCTTTATTAATAACTATGTAAAAAACAAAAGAAATATCTGTGGTCAGTCCCTGTCTCTAGTTTCTGTCTTAGACATTATGTCTTGTTTTGGAGTGTAGTCTTGGTGTGTGTTCTGCACCTGCTATTGCATTTGCCATGCATGAAGCTTCTTTTTTTATAAAACTCTTGTTACTTAAACTATAAAAAAAACCACATTGTGTTAATCACAGAAAAGGTGCTGGTGGTAGTGGAGACTCGGATGAGGAGATCACAAGCGAATCTGAGGGAGAGGAGGACGAGGACAAAGACACCGTGGGAGGGAAAAGTATCGGCCCAGAAGCTCTCGACAAGGAAACTCCGCTTGACGATGACATGAGTGAGGAAAGCGGTGACGGTGGGGATGAGTCTGAGGAAGAAGCTTCTGGCAATGACGTGGTCGTCCCACAGGAAGGAAGCCAGAAGAAGCAGCGGCAGAAACGGAAATTGGACGCAGAGGAGGTGGAGGAAGTTTTGTCCAAGCACCATAAAGGCTTCCAGACCTACAGGTATAGGGAGATAGTACATTGTTGAGACTGAGCTAGTGGTGGGAGATAGTAGGCCTACTTTGTTTGTGACTGAACTGGTGATGTGATGGGAGATTGTACATTTCTGTAACTGAGCTAGTGATGGGAGGTAATACATTGTTGAAATTGAGCTAGTGATGGAAGATCATATGTTGTTGTAACTGAGCTAGTGATGGGAGATAATACATTGTTGAAATTGAGCTAGTGATGGAAGATCATATGTTGTTGTAACTGAGCTAGTGATGGAAGATAATGCGTTGTTCTAACTGAGCTAGTGATGGGAGATAATACATTGTTGAAATTGAGCTAGTGATGGAAGATCATATGTTGTTGTAACTGAGCTAGTGATGGGAGATAATACATTGTTGAAATTGAGCTAGTGATGGAAGATCGTAGATCGTATATTGTTGTAACTGAGCTAGTGATGGAAGATAATGCGTTGTTGTAACTGAGCTAGTGGTGGGAGATAATACATTGTTGAAATTGAGCTAGTGATGGAAGATAATGCGTTGTTGTAACTGAGCTAGTGATGGGAGATAATACATTGTTGAAATTGAGCTAGTGACGGAAGATCATACATTGTTGTAACTGAGCTAGTGATGGAAGATAATACGTTGTTGTAACTGAGCTAGTGATGAGAGATAGTGCTTGGTAGTGACTGAGCTAGTGATGTCACTGTGGGTATAGTAATGTCTCAGCTCAGTTGAGCCAATGATGTTGATGTGAGCGAATGGCCAGTGGAAGATAATACATTGTTGTGACTGATCCAGTGATGTCACTGTGGGTTGTAGTACTGTCTTAGCATCATAAAGGTTACTGAGTTGGGGATGTTAGCATATTGTTGGTGTAATCGAGCCTGTGTTGTTGGATAGTAAGTTGTTGTAACTGAGCCAATGGTGCGTCTGTGAGTGGTGGTACTGCCCAAGCATCATAGAGGCTTCCACAGCTACGAGTGCTGTGAGATAGTACATTGTTGTAACTGAGGCTAGGTGAGTGCTATTGGTTCGTTATGTTGCTTGAGATGCCTGTAGTCTTGATTTTTGTGTTCCTGTTGAAGTCACCACTGATTAAATTGAACGTGAACCGGGTCTGGTTTACAGCCGTAAGAAGTTTTATGCTATCTCTGATCTACCAATCAGAGGAGTTGCTAGTGCTGTCGGAGTGGCAGCAGAACATATGTATACACCCCAGTCCACTTTGGGTGATGTTATTATGGCTGTGATAAGAAATACATTGTCTGTGAAGGGAATTTCTGTTTAGCCCAAATTTGATCTGTATTCTGTAACATAGGGAAAAGTAATTGAAAAGTTTTATAACTGGAATTTTTGCCTTCCAATAAATTTCAGGTTGTTTTTTTTTTTCTTTCAATCTCACAGATGGCCTTCAATGAAATTCCTTGGGAGTTTAAATGATAGTGTTTCTTTCCTTCAAATTGCCGCCTATTTTATTCCAATTTTGCAGAAATGACACTTTGTCCAAGTGGGATGAGAAGACCCGTTTGACCCACGGGAAGGTCAGGGCCAAGAATTTTGCGGCATTTGAGATGTCTGTTCTCAAACAGATTGAACAGGTAACTGTTACTATTACTTTTGTCTGCCTTTCTTTTTTTTTCTCACCCATTTCTACTCTCAAGATTACCAGCATCTGTGGTGTAAAGGTAACTCTTTTCATCATTGCACACTGAAGAAAAAATTGATAGATATCCTAGAGGAGAAGTAATTTTATCAAGATCTCCATCTGCTGAGATCTTGTATCCAGCTTGGCCTGGGTTGGCCTTGATTTGCAGGGTCAAAACAGTCTACCTTCAGAATGGTCTAGATTGTATTGTATGGAGCATAAAACAATGACTATCATTCAATCAACCCTTCAAGGACTTTTTTACATTTTAAAAAAATCGCAGAATCATTAAAGCCTTTTAGCTTTAGCTATAGGTTATCATGGGTCTCAATATTCCGCTATTTAGCGGATTTCCGCTACCGCCATTTCCTCAGCTAAACTCCGCTGCTGGTAGGGCACCTCCCACAGGGTGACTGTCAGGCCCCAGGAATTTTTTTTAAATCGCTGAGAGCGGGGAATTTGAGGAAATCTGTAAATTGCCATGCGAAAGACCCAGGAAAATACATAAAAGTTCTCGAATATTTGAAAACCAAATTCGATGAGGTCTTTAAGTCCATTTTTGCTGGTCGCGGTTTTGATGTTCATTCGGCTTTTTCGGCTCCGAGAGTACGTTTCACGCGAACAGGCAGCTATGGCGGCAAGCGAAAGTGTATGTTTGACACCGAGGCTGAATCGGGAAAATCAAGATCTGCTTTTGTTACCGCCCAGAAATTTGTCGGTAATAGTCATAAAACGCAACATTTGTAACATGCAGGTTGTGCATTACAAATGTGGTGTCGCCATGAAAATAAATAAATATTCGTCTCTGTGCTCTCACTTGTGGGGGGGGGGGGGGGGAGAAAAGAAAGTATACAAAAGTCTTGTCAGGCTCACCATGGTAGCCGGTCAGTGAACCTGCGCGCGTTCTGGGCGCTGCGAAGTACAGGCCTCCGGAATGGGGAAGATTTTTTTATTTTTAAAAAAAATACACACAGGGGTTGAAGGCAGCACCGGAGGACAAAAAACTGAACTTGGACTTGTAAGAAAAAATTTTATATTTAGAATTTTGATTACTACTAGATCTACAGCTCTCTGCAAAGTAAAGTGCGCGTTGGTGCAGGCCTTGTGGGGAATCGGGATCCATCATACTTTGTAAGCGTGTTATTGAACTTAAGTGTTCGCGTTACATTGGATGGGTGACAATAAATTATATCTCTATATTTAAATTTAAGCTTTCCGTTTAAGATTCGCAGATTTTCAAATTCGCTACATCTTGCCCTCCCACAGTTCTTACACCTCCCACACAGAATAGGTTTACTTGAGCTATTTAAGTTATGACTCTTCTTTGAATTTGAGCAATAATTTTGTATTTCACGTTTATTATGTGAATCATGACACCCAGACTGGTTCACGACAGTCGATATTTTGGTTCTATGCCTTTTCTCGGGTTCAAAACAAGATTTATTTTTTTATATTATATAGTTTATATACAGGCTAATATGATGAGAGGAAAATATAAATAAGTAAGAACAGACTGAAATACTTGTGTCAACACATGTTGTTGAGTGGATATAATGTACCTACGTGTTTTTGTGTTTCCGCTCTGTCATTGCTATGTAACCCACCCCCTGGAAAACTGAGAAGCCGGGTTGGCAGTCACCCTGCTCCCAGTAATGCGCCACCACTTTCTGTACATAATGATAAATAATATTTGGTAGACCTAAGTGACTCTTTTGCTTCAAATTATCTTCTAAACGCTCAAATTGGTATGAAATAACTTTGCTTTAATAAATTGATGTTTTTTGTTTCAGAATTCTAGGGTTAAACAGTATAATTCAGTGCTTCCAGTCTTTCGCAATTTTGCGGATTTCCGCAAATGGAAAAATTTCCGTGAAAATTCGTACAAAAAATTATTTTCAGAAATGTGAAATAAATATGTCCGTAATTACTAATAATCAACAATAGCCTACCCATACCTGAAGTGCTCTTTTATTTTAAAGTGTAGAGTGTCTTTTTACTTTCACTTTCAAAAGCACAAGAAAAGCACCAGCACTGTAAAAAAGAGGAAGAAATGACGATTGTGGTTCAATAGATCTTGGGCCTGCCAAGAAAAGAAAACTCTGAAGAGTTTGATTTTTTTTACCAGATCTAAGTATTGTTGTGCATTTAAATTGAATATAAGCTGTCAAGTGAGAAAGCATGGCTTTGGATTTATATGGATTAACACAAGCAGAAAATTATGTATGCAAGGTATGTTTTTTTCTCACTTATTTTCTTGTTAAATTTAGGCTTGAATAGACAGAAATGACATACTTAGGATGCCCTGAAACCAAAAAATCTCAAACGTAAGGGGGACGCCTTCGACCCCCTGTCAGGGCTCTGCCCTGGACCCAAAAATCCTCGAAAAATGACATCCGCTGCTGGAAGCTCTGAATAATGATGGGTGTCTGGCGAAAATAGTCTTCTGTCGCGATCATACATAAAAGTTCCTCCTTAAAAGTGCCTCCTTTTTAAAAATTCTGAGTTGAGACCCATGGTTATGATTGCTGTCTGTAGAATTAATCAAAATGTCAGGATTGTCATTTAAATTTCTTAAAGATAATGGTTTGCTACTACTTTTACTGATCCCATTGGGAAATTTGGTTTGAAATGGTGCACTCATACTTACAGCAATGTTTTTGGGGTTGTTTTTATTTGATTGTTTTAAGAAATATGTTGTGGTAGTAATGTTCTGGCTTTTATTTTTCTCACAGGTTTTAGTGAACAGAGAGAGACTAATCCGGCGAATTCATCAGCAAAGAACAGCATTCAGGATATTGGGATGTCCAGACACAGCCCAGATAGACAAAGCAGAAGATGATGTGACCATTGAGGATGATGACGAAGTGGAAGTAGAGGTAGCATGTTTTCCTCTTTGTTGTTGTTCCTGGAGCTTTTTTGTGAAAATGTCTAGAATAGAAAAAGGTTTTGTAGTATAACCCTGTGAGCATTGCCGCCACACACCCTCCCCTAACTTATAGAACTGTGTAACTCTCGATATCAAACTTTTTTTAATTGTATGCATTTTGTCCAACTTAGGGCCAACTATATTAAACAGTTTTGATAAAAGTACAAGATGTTATTTACACAGTGTGATCTGTAAATTTTGAGTCCCTGCACATGCTTTTTCAGATAATCTGACACGTTCAGGATTTTTTTTCTATACCAATTGGTTCCTCTGATACCTGAGTTTATTTTGATTGAGTGCTAGATATTCATCCCCATACACTGAGTCGTGCATCAGGTGCACAAAATGCTAATGGTCCTCTCATTGGACTCGACTCATGCTCAGGTCCATCGGGTTAAGTCATGCTGTGGTGTTGTCAGTTGTGTGCCAATTTGTTATACAGTCTAGTGTTTCTTGAGGTTTGATTTAAAGAGGACATGTCCGTTAGAAACTATATGGGTACCTAGTACCTGATTAGGGTTTTTAGAGTTATTTTGCTTTAACGATGTGTGATAACAGAATGACTTTTATTACACATTCTTTTTAAGTTTTATAGCATAGTGAGAGAACTGCTTATACTGTCTTGCATGGATCATTTACAAATCATCAACATCATTCCACAGTTGCCCAAACTCATTTCTTGGGGGTTCTAGATAAGGCAACTATCCTAATAAAGACATTAACTCTTTATCAGCGGCTCGCCGTCGGAACTGGTGAGCGGCTCGGGCACATTCCTTTACGACGACTTCGACATCAAATTACTCTTCGGCAATTGCCGAAAACGTGTCTCTTTTACCAGAAGTTCATTCATTAGATGTAGTATTATCGTAATAGGTTCGCTTGTTTCGATTTAATACCTCTTTAGTGACGTTTTTGTCATTTTTAGATTTAGTACCAAAAAAGGGCCCCGGCATAGTCGGTTTACCCCCCTCGGAGATAAAGAGTTAAGCAGGGTGACTGCCATGCCCTGGGAATTTGAGGAAGTCTGTAAATTGCCTCGGGAAAGATCCTACAAAATACATAAAGTTCTCAAATATTTGAAAACTAAATCTGATTTTAGAGGCAACTTGCTATAAAGTTGGTTGGGGTTTTTTTTTAGTTGGTTGTTGTTGTTGTTGTTTTTTGGGGGGGTTGTTTGTTTTGTTTTTTGTTGTTTTTTTGGGGGGTGGGTCCATTCTTGGTTTTTTATTTTTCTTTAATTTTCTTAAAACTTCAATAAAAGATCTTGGCAGTTATGGAATGATGCTGACAAAACATTTGTGTGGCTTTTGGTTTCTCTGTTCCTCCATCACTCATATTTCTGCTCATTTTGTATATTTCAGATAAAACAGAGGAGCAAGCAAGATGTAACTTTAAACCCAGAGATTATCGATGACAACGACTTCTACCACGTCTGCTTGAGAGACCTTATCGAAATGAAGCAGAATGAGGAAATGGACCCAGTTACAGCCAACAAGTAAAAAAAAATCCTCCTACTTTTCATTGATCCCAGTAGGAAGTTTGGTCTATAATGGCGCACATTCATACATGAATACTTACAGTGATTTATCAACTCCACATATTATGCCATGTAACTCCAGTACTGAAACTCAACACGTCATTAATGGTCACCACTGTGCAACACCTTGTTTATAAGCTAGGGTTATCTTGTTTTGATGAAGGGAACATCCCAGTGAGTACAGAGATTGGCTTTTGTGCCAAAGTATTTGAGTCAATTCCCAATTTGTATTTAGGTCCTATATAGCAGAATTATGATTTCTGAAGTAATCATGAGACCATTGTTTGTCATTCAAAATATTTTGTAATCTTTTTAATTCAGATAGATGGAGGAAGAGTAAGAGCAATATTTTTATACCATCTCAGTTCTAGGGGCAACTGGAAAAAAGATGCTGGAACATTTCAGAGGATTATCAAATATAGAAATAAGTTGAGAGCCGTGATTTCCAATGTCTGTTCCCGACCTGGCACTTGAACCAGTTAGATAAAACATCCTCTTTAATTTGAAATTAATAAAACATGAACTATTTTAAGCCGTATGTTTTGTTTTTCAGACAATGGTTGGAAATTCAAAGATTACGAAATAAAGAAAAAAGGAAAGTGGATACGCGTGCCAGTAAAGGCAGAAAAATCAGGTGAGGGTTCGTCAGAACGTGGTCAGTTTCCTTGCATGGAAATGTTTTCATATCCTCACCCCATGTTCTTAGATGGTTGAAAGGCACTTCTGATAGCTCATACTTCTTTTCTTACCCTCTGCCATTTTTGTTAAAATGCATTGATCTGCTCTAAATGAGTTACTTCATGGATGAGCTTCTTTTTACTCAATAAAAAAAACAAAAGAACTTGTGAACAAACCCGATGTCCATAGTGGGGTTTGTTGTCCTCAGCACAAATAGAGTCAGCAGTTTAAGACTTCAATTACTGACATCTGTGGTGTATCGGTTAATCTCTTTGCTGTATTTGGAAGAATGTCTGGCATCACTGTATGTTCAATGAAGAAGAACAAAATACAGTCAAACTTGCTGTAGCAACCACCTGTCAGAGACTCTACTCTCAGACAATCACCTTTACATACCACTACTTCCCACTTCTCCCTTTGTGCTTTTTAACAATTATAATGGCATTGTCCAAGAGGACTGTCTGTCAGAGATTACCACTTTTCTCCCTGACAGTAGATGGTTGTCTTGGACAGGTTCAGCTGTACTTCAAAGCAATTAAAGGACAGGAGAAAAGGTATTCTCTCAAATGTTAAATGCACTAGGAATTACAGAAACCTGCTGAAGCCTATAAAGCACCTCAACATTAAACAAGTATTTTACTGATCCTCCTTTGGTAAAACATTAACAGTGTGCTGTCTCCACCTTCTTCTGCACAAAATATGCATAAAAGACATCATATCAATTCATCGCATCCTCTCTCTATCTCTCTCGCTGTGAAATGAAAGTGAACACGGTGTCTTAAGGCAAAATATTACATTTCTGGTACTGTTGTAGGTTAAAAGGAATTTCCTATACTCTTCTTCTAACTTGTTCTTAGACGTATTAGTTGCTAGCTACACTCTGAAAATTGTATGTGCTTGGGGAAAAAAGGTGCATAGAGTGTGTCAGTGGAGTTGAGACACTTGTCGTGTTGTTGTTGTAGTTCTCTCATTGTTGAGCAGGAGTTGATTTTTATGTTATGTTTTTTTTTGCAGATACAACATCAGGGAAAAACTAAAAAATTTCATGACTCCCTATGATAAGTCCTCCTGGTCAGATGAACAAAAGTGAGTGCCTTTTTTCTGCAATTTTTGTTGAAGATATGCTTGTGATGTGTTTCTTAAACCCTTCAAACCCCGAGCCTTCAGGATCTGTGCAGCTGAGCTCCTTTGCATAAACAGCTAGATTTACACCACTTTGTAGTGTCCTAAATTTACACTGCCAAACACTAAGGTCTACGTGATTTACACCTTCCTACACTGAACTCTGTGCTCAGTGTATAGAACGTAAAAAGTAGCCTGGTTTCACGTGGTTCAAAAAAGTCCCCACCAGTTTAATGCTGTTGAACAAGAAGTGTTATTCTGTTCAGACAGGGCTTACAATTTGCTCCGTTGTATTGAAAGTTGTTTATGGTTTTAACTGTCTGTTTAACATGTTTGAAAATGATTTTGTCCTAAGATAATGGAATACAAAATATACCAGGGACGTCCAGAAAGTAACGTTTTAATATAATTATAAAGAAATAATTTTCCCAATCCAAAACGATTTATTTTTGAATACCTCATATATATGACTACTTCTCCACGTAGTCACCCGAACTGTTGAGGCATTTGTCTTTTAAGTGTGTTGCAGTACACGTCAGAGTTATTTGTCATCCCATTTCCCAAAAATTCTACTAAAAGAACTCCTTGCCTGTCCCAAAACTCTGTACACATGACTTTTTTCCCTGACGCGGCCTGCTTGAACTTTTTTGGCTGGGGTGAATCCATATGCTTCCACTGCACCGACTGCTTCTTTGACTCGGGAATGGAGTGGTGCCACCAGGTTTCATCCCCGTCACAAAATGAGTAAAAAAGTCATCTCCTTCGTCATTGTAACATGTCCGGAATGTCAATGCGCTGGCAAAAAAAATCGGGAATATTCTAACCCAGTTCAGAGAGATGAGTAAACTGTACTTACTTTCTGGACGTCCCTCGTATGTACCAGCAGGGAAGATGGTACATCCTCAACCGAGGTAAATTATTTTTAAAAGGTATGAGATCGATGCTTTCCTATAATTTTTCATCTTCAATGAAAAATAAAATATGATTCAATGCTAGAACATTTTATAGTAGACTCGACATTAGATTTTTCCTAAGATTTTGTTTGTTTAGTGGCTCAAGATAATGTATAGTTTGTTGATCCCCCTTCGAAGGTAATTGTCACTGTGCACCATACTTAACTCTTTCCGAACGTAGTTGTTGTGGGGTCAAGACGTAATTAACTTGTCACTCGGTTTGGCTACACAGATGATGTACAAAATAGCTTCATAAGCATAACCATCACTCAAAACGTAACATACGATATATCAAATTGAAGGAAATTGTATAAGGAATACATTCCAACATGAAACAAGATTAATTTTGAACAAAAATATGCATTACAAGGGTTAGAAATGGCGATGGTGGTATGAAAAATACATTTTTACGGAAAAAATTACACACACTGAACATGTCAAAGGGAATCAGCATTGCTATCTCATCATATACAGGCCGAGAACAGACTCCATAAATTTCTGAACGTGCCGCTTTTTATTTGAATGCAATATCGAATTTTTGTTTGAGTTATGGTATTTATACTGAGTCCGGTTAGATCGTTTTGTTGATGCAAGACCGCAAGAACGAATTCACTCGTTTTTCGCCAGACCAACACTTTGGCAAAGTGAAACTAGATGTTTTCGTTTCGTAAACCCTTTCCAAGTTTTCAATAACAAGAAAAAGTACTTGTAAATAATGGATCATGTTAAAACGAAACAAAACTGAGGCACCCCATCACAGGCGGTATATCGCTGATTACATCCGCAAGGGGTGTGGACTCGCGCCGATATATCGATGATACGTCCGGAAAGAGTTGAGTTATTGCAATGTTTCATGTCGTTTCAGAGATGTGCACCAAACTTAAGTCTCCCTCCGGGGCAGTGCCACTGACTGTAGTGTCTTTAGGCCATTCCCAAAGGGGGGACATTTCTCGTTCAAACACAGTAGAATTGTAAATGGGCTGATTCATGTCACGCTCATAACTGTGCCGGATCTACAACAGGGAACTGCTGCTTTTTCTTTCCTAATCCTTACTGTTGTCATTTTTCCTCTACTTTTTTTGTATGTTTGTCACACTCTTGTGACCTGCTATTTCCAGGGTACCTTGACAGTCGAAGCAGACCTTGTGCTGTTGAAGCTAGAGAGGTGAGCAGAGTAAGTCTGATTCCCTGTAAAGACTTCCCTGTTGACACTCACCCCTTGGCGCTCATATGACCTTATGCAGTTACACGCGCCGTAAAACCCTGTACTATAAAAAATATTTTAAAAACTTAAGTCGTTGTAATGTTTTTTGTTGTTTCAGAGATGACCTGTTCAAGGCTCTGTTTGGTGGAAGGAACGTGAGTGAGGGCGGGGAGCAAGAAAAGGTCAGCGAGGGGGAGAACAGAAACAAAGAAGGAGCACCCACAATCAACATTGGTCTGTGATGTGTGTACATGTTGGAGAATCTGTGTTGGTCTGTGTTACGCGTTCTATGTAGAAGATTCAGTGTTGATTAATGTTGTACGGTACTAGTATATACGCAATGTTGGAGGACTCAGTATTGGTTTGCCTGATTTATAGAATGTAAGATGTTGAATGTTGGCACATCTAATGTCTAAATAAAATATAAAACTGTAGTTCAGGGTGAATTTGGTCCATTGTTTTCTTATAACTCAAATAATTTCCTCCATGATTGTTTTTTGGCCTCTTGACAGGATTTTTCTCCCCCAATTTATATATGTCCTTTGTTATAATTATTACCCTGTAAGAGGTCTATGATGGTCTCCTTAACATCTTGGCCCTTCATGACATATTTCTTTCCAGTGTAAAACACATTTTTGAGACAGAACTTTGTTTTAGAATCAAAAGGCTGAATCTACCATATAGGATTATAACTTTCATTTACCCTGTCAAAAATGACATTTGGATCAATATTGTCTTTAACCCCTTCACTGCTGTCCACTTTGACTTCCCATATGCTGGAAAAATTTCCAGGTACCGCATGAAACCATAGGTGACTTCCCTTATTGGTCTTTGGTGCTCTTGAATGAAGTGAAAAGTATAACAAAGTATATATTTTCTTGTAGAGAAATGAATGGTCTTTCCAAGTAGACTATGTACAGGGGGATTATTGGAAGGAAAAAGATTTTGAGAGGAGTAGAAGATTGCATAAGATAGGGGAAAAAATGTTTTCTTACCTTGCTCTAGTAGGGAAGACTGGAACTGGTATTCAACTTGTAGGGTAATCCATACAGAAATAATAACACACTACACTTATATGCACACACAATTCCACAGAAAAAATAAAGCACAGAGATATGTACACAACTATTTACAATCACTAGCGAAACTGGACTTCACTCCTAGTTCCGCCAGTAAAACCTCTCTGTGTGGTACTTCTTGAAGCACCCACTCAGACAGAGGCCTGGCTTACTCGGGCAGTCTAGGCAGTAATACCTAGTGTCTTTTCGCAAACTCTTCTTTGTGCAGACACGGCACCTCTTTTGGGGATGAACTTTTTTTTCAGTTGGGGGAAGAACTTCAATGAAGTGCCTGTCATACAGTCGGACCGCATGATCATCGGTGACACTAGGGGCACCATCATCCCCAAAGATCCAGTCAGAAACAACATCTTTCTGGAAATCAAGGAAAGTTGACTTATTCCCTGCTTTTTCATACAGGATGTGGGCATTGAGCATTGCCACTTGAACCATGCGCACGAACAACTTCTTGTACCACTTGAGTATTTTTCGCGTGGCCTCATATGGCTGGAGAAGTTGATCATGGCGGTCTACGGAGCCCATGTTTACGTTGTATGACAACACAGAGGGTGGCTTCTCTGTGGTCCCTTGAGGCTCGTGGCATGTGGTCAACATGTATACCTCCCTCTTGTCGTGGTACTTTTGAGCAAGAAGGTGGCCATTGGCACAGCTTTCAGTAGCTCCCTTCTCAACATGAAGCGCTCTGAGCAGAGGAGCGGTCCTGTTTTTTCTCATTGTGCCACAAGCTGATGTTTGTTGGCTGTGGAGAAAGGAAAATAGGTCCACAGAAGTGTACCAGTTGTCCACAAAGAGTTTATACCCCTTGTTCAGCAGAGGGAGCATGAGGTAGACAACCTCTTTGGCAGGTCTGCCAAAGGTGGCACACTCGTCTGGCAGCATTTCATCAATGGCCTCAGTACTCTCGTCCTTTCCTGCATAGATGCGAAAACGGTATGTGTAACCACTGCCGTCACACAAAAGAAATGACTTAATTCCAAACCGAGCCCTTTTCAGCGGTATATATTGTTTGAACAAAAGCCGACCTTTCCACAGCATAAGGGACTCATCAATGGCAACGTTCTGGTCTGGAACGTAAACATGTTGGAATCTTTCGAAGAGATGGTTCAGAACAGGTCTGATCTTGTACAACCTGTCCCTATTCCTGTCTTGAACATTGGGCATATTAGTGTTGTCACTGAAATGGAGAAATTTCAGCAACAGCAGGAACCTATCTCTAGACAAGGCAGCATTGAAGACAGGGGTTGTAAAGAGAGGGTCAGTACACCAGTATGAATTTATTTCAGGCTTTTTGATCATACCCATCAATAAAAACACACCGATGAAACATTTCATCTCTGTCACGTCAGTATTGTGCCACTGATTAGCCCTAGAGTGCTGTTTCAAGGGTGTCGCAGCCAAGTACTGCTCGGCATAACGTTTGGTCTCAATGACCAAAGAGCGGAGTAGATCATCGTCCACAAACAAGGAGAAGAACTGGGAGGGGGTAAAGTTACTCACATCAACTTTTATGCCAGGGGCAGCAGTAAAGTCTGCAATCACTGGGCGAAAGTTCCCAACATCTCTGGTCCACTCTCGGGTGTTTGTGGTGGTTCTCCTTGTGCCCCCTGCACCTCTGCCTCTTCCTCTGCCGCTACCTCTTCCTCTGCCTCGACCTCTGCCTCTACTTGCAGATGTAGAAGGACCGGGGACATCCTCAAACCTTGTTTCTGGGTGAAAATAAATCATCTTACAATTATTTACTGTATTTCATTGTTATTACTATCATTGTTTGTTTATTTCCTAAGTGAGCATGAATCATTCAGACCAGGCTAGAATCTAGATCTAGATCTTGATCTCTCAGAAATGAGAAAGACCCTTTTTTTTACAAATATTCCTCGCAATCGGTCATCTGTAAGAAGAATAAATGGCTTTTTTTTCCACTGAACATCTACCACTTTCCTTCTTGGTTAGTAGTAACCAGGCAGATCTAAGATCTAGATTTCTAGAAAAAAACTGATAGGCCATAGCTAGTGTTATCAGTGCTAACAAGATGCATAATTTATAAAGATAAGAACAAATTGTTCAATAAACTCAGCTCTGGATTTTAGACTTGAGGCCAGGGTAGCGGTACGGTCACTTACAAAAAATGACATCATAATCTAAACAAACAACAATAATATAAGAAGGCAAAATCATCTGCAGTGTTCCCCCCCCCCCCCCCCCCCCCAAACAAAAAAAAATAAGGGAAAGAGGTGTGAGAGCAAAACAGAACAGTCAGGAAAAATAAACATCTAGATCTAGATCTAGTCTAGAATCATATTATTGAATGTTTACCTTCGCGCTCATCGGCTTGTTCTTCCTCTTGTTCTTGATCATGATCAGAACTGGAATCAACATCATCAGAATCATGTCCGTTCCAGTTAGGACTGGCATCATCATCCAAATCTTCATCTCCGCTATCTAGATCGCGGTAGACCTCTTGGACAGCTTGTAGTGTAGTTAGCATTCTCCGCGGACGGTTAGCCATCTTCGTTAGCTGAGCTGAGCGTTCGATACGGTGCGTACTAGAGCAGACGAAAACTCGGAAAGGACGCTTCTATTTCCCGCTAGAACTAGGCCAGTAGCAGAAATTTTCCCACGAACAGTGGATTTCTAACTCGTAGAATAAATGAGCTTTCAAGGGAACCTACTCTAAATATTATAAAAGCAAATTAGACTTTAGCAGGGAACGAAACAAAACAGGGATAATGCAGGACGTAGTAGTCACGTCGCTGTAGCACACAGAGGCGCGTTCAGGGAGACGTAGGTACTACGTCGTCGTAGCAGTGAAGGGGTTAAAGACCAAACTTACTGCTTGTCTACCAGTTTTGGGACCAGCGGTCTGGTACGTCTGTCATTGGGCTCAAACGTAGGCCTCCCAATTACACAGGCCTGCCAAACGAAAAAGTAGGTCAACAGCCCGGGCTGTTTGTTGTACGAGGCTTCAAATTTGATGGCACGATGGATTTGGGCACATTTGGGAACATGGAAGGTGGATCTACTGGAACCGGAAAACACACGCCCATATTAGTAGTGATCTCATCTATGGAAAGAATATTTGGCAGAGCTCGCAACCATTCCTTTTTGTGGTCATGACCCTCTTGGGAACTGTAGACCGGAATATTCTCTGCCCCAAGCACTTTCTTGGTACTGTCATAGCCTGTTCGACATCCGCCCTCTGAACATTTTTTCCCCATAGTGCTTGTTTTCTTGTCCCCGCTCAAGGACTTCTGTTGACTATGTGTATGAGGTAGAGAAAAACGCCACCTCAAGAAGAAAAAAAAAGAAACCTATATATGTAGCCTACCATCATGCAGAAACAGATCAATAGAAGTAGGTCGTGAGTCAGAACAGTAGTAAATCACAATTCACAACAGACAGTGAGCGGGGATGCTGAAAAGATTGGGAGTGATAGATTAAGAGACAGTTCAGTCCTAGACTAGATAGGCCTGCTGCATTTGTAGTCTTGTGGTGATTTGAGTGTAGCCTGCATAATGTTGCTGCGAACACAAAATCATATACATTATGTATGATGTGTGTGTGTGTAAATTAAAAATTATTGATCAGGCATTCAGAGACAATCAATCAAATGCCCCCCCCCCCCCCCCCCCAAAAAAAAAAAAGGAAACAAGAAAATTCCTCTACTTCTTCCTATTTTATAAAAGCACACAAGATCT
This sequence comes from Aplysia californica, assembly GCF_000002075.1. Taxonomy (NCBI): domain Eukaryota; kingdom Metazoa; phylum Mollusca; class Gastropoda; order Aplysiida; family Aplysiidae; genus Aplysia; species Aplysia californica. Next base: position 220,094 of record NW_004798009.1, on the reverse strand, counting down.
AGTTCAAGATTCTAAGAAATACAAACATTTTGTAGAGAGAGTCAGAGGGCAGATTAGACCTACACATCATGAAACGCCCTCATACAAGCGTCCCAAGCCCACAAGGTGACTTGTGTGCTGTGAATAGCCTACAATTTCCCTTCTTCGACATAAAGAAGTTTATAAACAAAGTACTAGTGCACTGTGTAATTTCCACCACTTGGAAGGCTTGCTGAATATCGCCAAATGGAAAAGGCAAAAGCATGACAATTGACAATGAATAGATTATATCTCCACCTGTTGAGTTCATGATGCTAGATTGTCTAGAATCTAACTCTCTGTCTAGTTCATCTGGGCTAGGCAGATCTAAGTATATATGGCAATTCTTCCTGTAGCTTATATAACTATTTTGGGAAAGAACAGAACTTCCATTATCATTTACCACAGCAGGAAGATGCGTTGACTCGAAAATCCGTTGAAAAAAATGCTCCTCAATGTGGGAACTTAACAAGACACTTTCGAAATCCGCCCCGCACACGCCCAGATGCACAGCCGTGTAGCTGTTAATTAGTACATGCACACGAGTGTCGGCCCAGGCAAGTGACCTACTTTTCTGGGCTAATCGGCCTGGGTTTCTGGGGACCTAGGCTCAAACCCATAGCTATCTGTTGACCTATATATGTCATTCTTTTTTAACTGTGTAGTTTAGCCAGCTCGCGGAAATACCATAGCCAGTGCTGAGCGGGCCACGCTGAGAGTAGGCCTGATACTAGTACTAGATCTAGTAAGCGGTCGAGCATCGTGATAAAGTAGGTTATCGATCAATTCAGGCGGCTTCAGAGCTATGCGACAAAACCTAGAGCTGGTTGTCTAGATTCCAGATATAATGTTTTACATAATAGTCGGTCGTGGCAAGCTGGAAAATAGTAAACGGGGGGCTTGGAATTAAAGGGTGGTGGGGTGCGTAAAAAAACTGAAAATTAATAAAGGGGGGGGGGGGCAAAAAGCGTTCTCATTTCACCATAGTATTGTAGAACGGTGTGTAGTACGTTGGCTCTGTTAGAAAGTAATCTTAAATGTCAGGGCACTCATCTGTGCTCATGGTTTGTATTAAGACAGTCCCCAAAAACACTAATTGTCTTTGGACACTTCTCGTCACCGTGTCTGTGACCCTCCTGTCTACCATCAAGACACCCATCGGGATTCGGGCAGTTGTTGGCCCAATATCCGGTGCTCAGACATCACCTGCATTGCAGTGTGCTCTCCCTCATTTCTCTGTAATAGAGATGAGATATATATATATATTTACACATAAGTGAGGCAACCAGGGATTTTCAGTCTCAAGTTAACCTTTTAACATTTTGAGATAAATTGACATTCTGAGACTACAGCCATTTCTGAACAACGTGGTCTTTACAGAATTAAAAAAGGACTATTAGAAGCTAAGATATGGGCATTTAACAACAACCACCTGAGCAGATCAACTTTTGAGAAAATCGCGTTTTAAGTTGGAGCTACCAATTAATTTCAAGAGATTTTGCTCAGAAAACAACCCAGAAACATAATACCACTGCCCTACATACTTTAATTGGTTACTATTGGGTATTTTTAAGTTTGAATGAAGTGAGAAAGTGTTTCCAATAATCATGTCATTCAGGATGGCCCATTCTATCAGTTTTTCTCCTCTTTCATTTCTGGTTCCCAGTCCATATGGACCCACTATGTCTTCATGTCTTGTTGCTCCCACTTTTGCATTAAAATCTCCCATGACTATATGACAATATCTTGTGATTTACAATGTGTCTTTGCTTGGTTTATTTCATCATAAAACTTCTCTATTTCTTCTTCTGTGCTTTCTGAGGTTGGCGCATACGCTTGGATGATGGTTGTATCGAAGGGTGATCCTTTCAGTCTCACCAGCATAACTCTGTCTGATATTGTCAGGTACCCCTTAAGTGTCTTCGATGTTGGCATGTCCATGATGACCGCTACTCCTCTTTCATGTTTGTCGCCTCCTGAGTAAATGATGTTATAGCTGTCGGACAATATTCTGCCCGCTCCTGTCCATCGTACTTCACATAAACCCATGATGTTTAACATTCATTCTCTTCATTTCTTTCTTGATGTTGTCCAGTTTTCCTTTCTCTAGCATTGTTCTCACATTCCAGGTTGCTATGTTTCTTGTTTGATTTTTCCTTTTGTGAGCAGTATCTTGATGACGATCTGGTGTCACTTGCTGTGCATGACTGACCCTACCGGACGAGGCAGTTCTTTCAGAGTTCCCCTTTACGTCGTTATCTTTAAAGTCTTTATTTATTGAAATGTTATGATCCATAATGTTTCTAGGGAAAGAATACAGCTGTGGTTTTCCCTTGCCTTCTGCTGGATTTTTGTACGGTTTACTCCGCTAGCCTTTGTCCAAAAGGACTAACCCACAAGGCAGTGGGGGCAGGTTTCGGCGCCTCCCTCTCGCCTGACAGTCTGATTACTGAGCACATGAGGTATTTTATAGAGACAGGGTTGCCACCACCCTGTCCCACCTCGCTCTCCAAGACTGTCGCCAGTTGGTCCAAGACTGTCACCAATTGGTCTGCAGCTACCCTATATAATGTAGGCCGTTCCTTTATCCGCCACCTGTGGACGCGGTGGGTCGGGGATGGTCGCCCCAGCTTTACACCCCCCCTTGAACAGATAGTCCTGTCTTTTTCTGTCAAGTCCCCTTGGCTGTAAGTAAGATAGGGGGGAGTCAATCTCGGTGTCACGTTTCAAAAGGTGCTGCAACACTGGCCCAGAGCTGGTGAGAGGTTTGAGTGCCATGGTACCAGATGTGTCGCTGTTTGTCATATGCTGGAAAGACTTGGTGTTCTTTACTTTTTTTAAGTGCTTGTCCAGAAATGAGTCCCATTTGTATGAAATGACGTTCACATTGTTCGGTCTGGTTCTGTCGATTCCTGCACAACTTAAGCAACGCACTGAAGCTGTTGGCTTTCGTTCTGCTATACAGGCGCTTTACAAGCCCAAAACAGCCATCGGGGCTGAACTTCGCATGGCCAATAATACCAAAAAACAAAAACAAAATGATAATAGAGTAATGACAACCAGTTAACACAAGCCGAGTTTTTATTTTGGCCTGAGCAGTTGTTTGCATACAGATGGAGGTGCTTCTCCCCCAAACCGTAGAACTCAAAAAAATGATGGAGGAGGGAGATGACACAATTTGCCCCTTTTCCAACACACACAAGTTCGTCAGTCAGGTAGTTGACCTGCTGCTGAACTGCCTCGCATCAAATTCCGAATAGGCCGCATTTCCGTGGTGTCTTGAAATAAATGGGTCCTGGCTGGAGGGGGTCTGAAGAAAAATGCACCTGCTGTGCAAAGTAAAAGCTGTAGTGCATGGTCATGTCATGCGAACATGCTTGGTTTTTGCCCAGGGTCCTTTTTTCTCCGTGAAGCACTTCTTTAGACCACAATGCTGTTAAGATAAGAGCGCTCGGCTGTGACATCTGTCAAGTGCTGTTCCATGGATCTCAGGGCGTAAAACTTCAGCTCCTCTGACAGGTTTCTGGACCTTGCAACCTGAGCAGTTCCTTCTTGACAAGTCCAGCAAAGATCTGTAGCAGGCCGCATGGTGCTGATGAGCGGCACAATTTTCTTCCAGATGTCCCGAAACTGAGTAAGGCTTGCAACCCGCGGATCAGGTGCTGGTGAGGCGACATACTTATCATACACCATCTCCTTGGTTCAGTTCATTAGTAGAAGTCTGAGGTTGCTGTTCCTATGTTTTGGGGTGCTGCCAGTTAGCAAAATGGCATGCGTCTCAGCATAGTTTGTGATAAATAACACTGTTCCCTCTACATCCTTGTAGGCCAGTGTGTTTGGAGGCAGCCTCTTCGTGTTCTTGTGAACAGGTGGTGTAATGCCAGAAGATTTGTACTGTAAAAATGAATTTACCTGTGTCAGAAGCTGTTGGTGTAACAGGGGGGTGTTGTCCTGAAGAGGCAGTGGCTGCAGATTCAGCAGACCTGTCTAGATCTAGGTTGTTCTCAGTGTCCGAGTCACTGTCACTGTGTTCCTGATCGCTTTCACAGGACAAGTACTCGTTAACATGTTCAAGTAATGCCTGCTTATTGTGCCAAGACCAGTTGCTGATACATAAGCAGCAGTAGCCTTTGTTCCATTCCTGAAGCCTCCATGACCTTCCCTGCATTCAAGCCCTTCTTTGCCCTTTCCACAACACCATCTATGTAATCTTTGAAGGATAGACAGCGATCGAAAACCACTCCCAGATACCGCATCTTCTGACTTCTTTGAATATTCTGTCCATTTACCGTCCGCTCTGGGACATCTGTCTTTACTATTCCATTGTTTAAAGAGCACCACAGTGCTGCAGCCTTCTGAGGATTGATCACTGCGATCGATTCAGCACACCACTTCATGATTTTCTCAACCTCTTGCCGTAATTCATGTGTCATTTTCTGCCAATCCCGTCCTTGCCTGTAGGCAAGATATCATCTGCAAATGTTAGTATTCTCCCTGGCCCAACACTGCTCAGCATTGCAATAATAGCAGTGTAGACATTGATGAACAGTATGGGCGATAAGGGTGAGCCCTGTGGGAGTCCTGGACTTTTCACCTGTGGGTTTGAAGTCCATTGACCACGTCGGAAAGCCACTTTTCTTTCTAGCATTGCCCCTGCAATCTGCCCAACAATCCACAATTGTCTGCATGTAATAGAAGTTTTGTCTCACATAGGCTGTAGTTATCCTGGTAGAAATGCACATCAGACACAACTGTGTTGGCACCTTTCCCTGTGCTGTGAGCCTCATCAATTCAAATATTTTCCCAGTGTGCCTCATTGTTTATACCAAAATGTCCACACTTTCGAGGAGTTTTGAATTAAGTCTGCCCTGCTTGCAGAGGATCACTTGGAAAGTGAGTCTGCTGGACACATTGGAAAGAAAGGTGATTTATTCCCTTGAAAAGAGCAGTATGGATGGGGTACTGGTTGTCTGCCTGGTGGTAGTTGTGTCTTTACCGTTTCACAGCTGTGTTGGTTAAGGGGTCTAGCGGGTAACATTTTTGGTCAATTTTCAATGAAATTATTGATGGGCAGTTGAGATTTTATTGATTTTCTGGAAAGCAGCTTTTTGACACCTTTAATCATTGCTGAATCAGATTTTTCTGGTCCATTTGGGTTTTTTTTTAATTGATAAAATAGGTGGAAAAAACAACCTCACCCCCCTCTCCTCTTGCAAAAATGACCGCTTGGCCACTTTCCCTCTCTTTTTTGTTACTTTTTGTGTCTACTTGGTGCACTAGACTTCACACAGTGACATTTTTTAATCTGTTTTTCTCAAAACTTTATTTTTGAAAAACCCTATGTCACTAGAATCCTAAAATCTCAGCTACTAATCAAGATACTGTGCTGAAACTTTTCTCACATGTGCAGATTTGGTTGTTACAGGTCACTGACTAGATTTTTTTGTGTGTGTGCAAAAAATAGTTAATGCCAGAGGAATCTGCTTTTGAAAGTCATTTTATGCTCAAAATTTCTAACTCAAAAAAGTACTTCTCTTTGAAAGTCTTATAAATTCCAGAATATTTTAAAATATCTGTCAGTTACCTAGAACCTTATGCCTTTTGGTTTTCCAAATTTTAGGATTTTCCTAAGTATTATATCATTTCTATATGGCCACCAGTTTTACATAACATATTGGGGTTGAAATTTTTTTTTAATGTTTTGAATTATTTCCTGGAGGGTACTGCATATTATGTGAAAGTTTGGTTTGAAAAGATGCATTAATAACGAAAATAGCTTTTGTGAGTAGCTAGACCCCTTAACCCTTCCGGCATTGTTTACCCTGGATTCACCGGAATTAAATCATGGCTGACCAAGGAAAATCACATGTTATTTTCTTTTGTGTTTTTAGGGTGTTTTCTTATTAGTAATGTGCACATATTATACATCATTGTAAAGGGCATTGAACGTAGAATAAGATTAGTATAAAAATATTGAAATTCAAAGGAAAATGTTAGTTTTGAAGAGTTACATAACATTACAACATCTACTTTACTTTACTTTTCCGATCCAGCTGCCATTTGGGTTCTAGCCCTTCAGTTTGAGACATTACAACATCAAAAGAAAGAAAAATTAAATGAAAATTTGTTCTTACCATGACAAAGCTCATACATCCATAGGCAAAATCCATGAAATCAGCTTGAGGAAGCACATATATCCAAGAAGAAAGTAACTGGCATCAATTGGGCAAGAAGATGTTGAGGCATGGAAGGGAAGGGGGCTCCAATATTCAGACACAAGTAAAAAAGAACAATGTAGTGAACAAGAATAAAGGGAAAAAATGGAACGCAGTTCCCACAACACTTTGTACTATGTCCTATTTACAAGGGAGATTTATTTATATTCACTGGGGGCAAGGCAATTTCTTCAGTTTGTGGTCACGCTCAAAGCAATCCTTTCTAGTGCAAATACGGATGACTTGTGCAACCAAAGCAATAAAAGTGCGTGCGCCGCACTTCATTTGGGCGGCTGCACCATTTGCAGCAACGGGCCAGCTCATGATGAACTAGAAGATGCTTTGCACCCTCTAGTCTTTCCACTGAGGTGTCTATACATTTACCACCTCTTTTTCATGGAACTTTGCTCCCAGCAGGCATCCCTTCAACTGCTTTGTCGATCAGATCATGGATAAGTTCCTCCTTGAAGGATTTCAAAGAGCATTTCTTCCGTTTTGACGAAGCGTACAAAATGTGCGAGTTGCACACAGCTATTACTGTCATCCAGAGGAAAATTTTCTTTCACCATTTGTGGAATCTTCTGGAGTAAAACCCGTAGTAACCCAGTATCTGGTCCATTTTATCGCATCCGTTCATGCTGGAGTTGTAGCTATGGATGATTCTGGGTTTTTCTGTCGCCTTTACTTGGACGAGGTCAGCTGACCCATGTATGGTGACGAAGAACACAGGCTTATTGGCTTTTTTTGTCCTTCCAAGCCCCGGCTATTCTGCTATGATGGTATTGTCTGGGCTGACATAGAACCTTGATTCCATGTGCTTCAGGCTGAGAGTTTTCAACTCAGCTGGAAAGCTGACTCTGTTGACCTGCAGGGTGCCGGTAATGTATTGCCCCATCTCCAGCATTCTGTCCTCTAACTTGCGTGTGGTGTACCACCTGTCAAAAAAGAGATGATGATCGAGGCCTACAGCGTTTAGTGATATCTCAAATATCTTGACAGATATCCAGCCTTGGGTGTCTTTGTCCAGACATGGGTCATTGGTTTCTAACCCGTAGTAAGTCTGGAGATTCACTACAAATCCTGTAGCTCTATCCACAAGCCCAAAACTTTTGATATGATATTTGTGGGGCCTATAATCATTTCGTCAATTGATAGGTCCTACCCAGATTGAAACGTGATCTGAAACTGCTCACACCATTCACTGACGAAAAGTTCGACTTTTGACTTCCCCTAACGGAGTGGCTCACCAATGTGCAGCATTGTCTGCAAAATAGTGAGGAAGCAGTCCCTTTCCATTGTTAATGAAATGGACAAAATACCTACTTTACCAAAAGCAGGATAAAAAACATGCATGTACGTACAAAAAAACACAGAAATCCGTATAGGAGATGGTGGGTAAATAACCAAAAACTTTGAAGAGACACAACACACGACTGACCACATGTCAAGTCAAACCAGAAGACTCAATGTGCATAAAGCTTAAGGGCTGGTGGGGCACCTAGAAATCGTGTTGTGGGGTCAAATTTTGTAAATTGGATTTATTACATATTATAGTACCTGGACACTTCCTGAACAATATCCAGAAACGTATGTAAGCCTTGCTACACCCTAAAGTTGTGTTTTGTTGTCAGGTTTTTCGGCGAAAGCACATGTTGTCTAGCCTTTTCTTACCTTTATCGGCTGTTTTCTCACAATTCTATTTTTTCACATATTATCCCATTTTTCTGCTCTGTTTCTTATTCAATTTTAATGTAACTTTCACAGGATACCAACAACACCTAGTTTTAAATTTTGGCTTGTTGAATTTTTTATTAATGCAGTAGTTTTTGATTTATGGGCTTAGAAAGCATGAATTTTCCATTTTTTTCACGTGTTTTGCAACAACTCAATTGTAAATGTAAAAAAAATATAAACTATAGCATATATTAAAAATTCAACAAGCCAAATTTAAGAGCTACATATGTACTGTTGGCATGCCAAATTAGAAGTGAATCGGTTAATAAATAAGGAAATAAAATGGGATTGAAAAAGGTATACAAAATCCAATATGGCCGCCGTTTCCATTGCAACCGATTCACTTTATACTTTTTTAACTATTGATTTAAAATCCCCAATAACACAAGATGTCCCACAGCAAATATCGGCACTCTAGGCCTTGTAATAGCCAAAATAGACCTCAGGTGCCCCACCAGTCCTTAATGCCAGCTTTTTGTACCATATACTTACACTTTTCCAAACAAAACATCGAACAATTTCTTTTCCCCGAAGACCTCCCTCCGTGGCACCTCACCAAGGCAAAAGTAGACTTACAGCTGACCACGCACAACAAAGAAAGCACAAACACTAAAACTTTTTAAGCAGAATACAAAAAACTTATAAATAAATACCCCGGTGCGGAGCTCCTCTTCACGGATGGCTCCAAAAAAGACAATGAAGTGGGCGCCGCAGCCCTATCTCCCAACAGTACACACCAGAGGAGACTCCATCCTGAAGCCTCCATTTTCTCTGCGGAGGCCACTGTCATTGACGTGGCACTGGACTCCGTAGAAAATTCTCCAAACAAATCTTTCCCTATCCTTTCTGACGCTCTGTCTTGCATCACCTCACTCACAAACTACACACTCCTACACCCAAAAATAGTTAAGCTACAACAGAAAATTCACACCCTATCTGAAACAAGAGAAAACATCATGTTCGCATGGATACCTAGCCATGTGGGCATCCGAGGAAACGAGCACGTAGACGACCTGGCGAAGAAATCCTCATCCCTTCTTTTGGGATCAACGACGAACACCCACAGACTAGACTTTAAAAATAAAGTCAAAAAGTACACCTCCAGTCTGTGGGAGAGCCACTGGAAAAAACAGAAAAATAACAATCTCTATAATATAAAACCCAAACTGGGACCACGAAATCCTTCGGACCTCTCCAGAAGAGACGAAGTCATTTTTACTCGATTGCGCATCAGACACAGGGCCCTAACCCACAAATACCTCCTACAGGGAGATGAGAAGAAGCCGTTCTGTGTCGGATGCGACACAGATTTTATCATTAGACACATTTTAACCGAATGTCTAGACTTTGGAGAGATCCGAAGGAAATATTGTAAATGCAAAAAAAATGCAAGACATTTTTTTCGTCGTTGGTCCCATCAGAATTTTGAATTTTATGAAGGCCATTGGCCTCTATGGAAAATTGTAGAATTGAACAAAATTGAATAATTTTTAAAAATTTTTATGAAAGTTGTTTTAGTCTAAAATTATATACATGTATCTACACCAAATTTTTAACATTTTAACTTTTCAAATCAAATGACCCTTACACAGCCGTGCAGTAAACCACATATTTTTTTTTTTAAACTTGTGTTTCACGCTCTCATATAACCTTAGGCAGTTGCGAGCGCCGTAAAACCCCATACTAAACTACAACTAAAAAGTCAAAAATGAACTCACACAATCAGGGCAGATGTGGGTCTGACAGTGGTCGAAAGGTGTGTGTGTGTGCAAGTTTTTGTGGGAAAGGGAGAGAGAGAGAAAAATAGCGAGAAATTATCAGTTAGAACCGTATGGTGCTCATATTCTTCATTTTATTGTAATGTGCATTGAGCATTTTCTTGGTGGAAATATGTAAGTGAAATAGTGAAACTTATTATTAAGATTTTTTAGGTGTTTTGTGATAGTGAGAAGGAAGTCACCTGCAACTGTAATGACTTTGAATGGCAATGATTCGTCACTCTGTATAACTGTGCCTTCTTTATTGGAAAAGAAGCTGATATGGACCGTGTACAATTTTTTTTTTCTACATTCAGACAGCCACCCATTGTTGAGCAGAAAAGTAGCCACTTTCAACAGGTAGCCATCTTACACAATGTCATTATTATAATGTAAAAAATATGCAAAGGAGGAAATGGGAATGATCGTTTGTTCAGGTTGTCTTAATCTTATTCGTCTTGCCATCAGGTTTGACTATTCAAAATATTTTCATGATGCTGGCCCAAATTCACCCTGAGTATGACCCAATTATGTTGATAGTGCCGTAAAACATTGTATTGTATTCAAACTCGGGCTCAACCCAGGTTGCCTTATTCACCCCGAAGTTGTGTACCATTCAAGGTTTTTTCGTTTTGAGTCCAACACAAAAGACTTGTGGACATCAGTTTGCAATATAATATTGTAATGCTTTGTTTTATTCAATTCTGATGTTCCCACTGCGTTGGAAAATACATTTATTTTGTTGCCCAACATGAGTTTTTTGTTTTGTTAAACTGAATACTCGCTGCCTCAGAATTACAAAGTTCTATCTGACATTTTTGGCTGTTTTGGGTTACTAAGACCATGAGGTCAGAAAGCAAATGCTCTGTCTGATCCATCAAGATGGTAAGAATATTCAGAGTCGTTATCAAGGTATTCAAAGAATTACATTTTTAAAAGCTTGACTGTGTAAAACTAAAAAAAATTTACATCAAATTTCTCAAAACTAGGTACTGAGCAGATAGAACTTTGTTATTCTGAGGCAGTGTGCTGTTACTGTCACCATGGCAGTGTCCGTCGATTTGTGTTTGTGTCCCACTCTTGGCCACAACAGGATGCCATCTCTCCAGGTCTCTGCTTTGATGAATTACAGTGGAGTCCACTTAAATCACTCGCAGTAAATTTGAAAACAGCTGTAAACCAAACGAAAAAAGTATCCATGATTTTTTTCTACTTCATAATTTGAGCCTCCTATCTAAATCGAAAACCAGGGTAAATCGTAGAAAATATGGAGATTCCGCAGATTTTGGTTTCAGCGTACGCACTGTACTTCATAAAATTGTAGATCACCATCAGCCATCAGCTTGTATGTTGTCAATGTAGGATGTAGGGGGTCTTCCTTTTTCTTTTTGTCTTGAGGCACAGTTGGCATCAAGTTTGTTTTTGTATTTCTATTTACAGGGGTCTGTGGTGTAGTGGTTAGATGCTTCATTGTCGCACGCTGGAGATCCATGTTTGATTCCCGAGTGGGAAGAAATTTTCATCGAATATCTTTCTTTCTGCTTGGTTGTTGTATCCCTCTCTGTCTGGGCTGTTGAGGTTTTGATGCAGGGTCACCTGTACACTAGGGGCACTTTGCTGGCTCAGTTGGTATCATACTGGACTACGGAGCAGATGGCCCTGGTTAGAATCCAAGGCTGGGTGTTCCTGAACTCTGGTAATTTTGTTGAGATTTCAAGGCTCGGTCCAAGGTCCTGCTTGTTAAATGACCTAATAGTGTTAATGAAGGCATTAAACCCATACTCTTACTTTTACTGTACACTAACCCAACGTGGTTTAAAGTAAAGTTACTTATGCAGCTGCGAGGGCCGTAAAATTCTTACTAAAACAAACAAAGTAAAGTTAATGTCAGGATTGCAGGTGGAAAGAGTGTTTTTCTCTCTAATATACTGGCAATATCTTTCTCTGATCTAACTGGATATTCAAGATATCAAGTGCTGGACCCGCATCAGGATTTCGAACCTGCAACGTTACAGCCACTAGACTACCAACAACACACTGTGAGCCTCCTTTATAAAACCAAAACTTCATGTTTACTTATCCACCTGCTTGCAGTTTTTTCCTGAAGAGTATAACATTTAAGTCTAAATTTACCATGTCTATTAACAATAATGTAAGGCAAAAGATCCCTGGGTCTTCAAGAACACTTTATTACAAACACAAATCCATATATTACTAGAACAAAAGTCCACAACATCACATGTAATTTTAGTTACAATCCACTTTCTGATAAAATCTCAACAATCAACAATAATTGACTAACAATAACAAGTACAGCAAGCAAAGATTGGGAAAGGAGCCCAAAAAATGTCAAGAGTTATTTCAGTTTTAGTTTGAGTTTTATTGCACTTGCAATACAATAAGGTCATATAAGTTGCGAGAGTTGTTTCTAGATAGTAACATACAAATAAAAGGAGGAGAGATAAAGAAAATAGAAGTTTGATAGAAAAGAAGGAGCAAACCACAACAGAACACCCGCCAACCACCCACTTACAGAGTTGTCATTTCCCCCAAACCAATCTTGACAGGGGTCTGCTGTTCGCATTTATTATGTACCCAGAAGATGTGGGTTTGATTCTAGGGTGGGGAAGTGGTACTTTATTGAGCATCTTCATATGTCATCTGTGATACTGTATCCCACTCAATCTTATTTTGTTTTAGTAGAGGTTTTACGGCGCTCGCAACTGCATAAGGTCATATGAGCGCCAAGGGGTGGATGTCAACAGAGAAGTCCTTACAGGGAATCAGACTTACTCTGCTCACCTCTATAGCTTCAACAGCACAAAGTCTGCTTCCACTATCAAGGCACCCCGGAAATAGTGGGTCAGGAGAGTGTGACAAACATACAAAAGAAGTAGAGGAGAAATGACGATAGTAAGGATTAGGAAAGAAAAGGTAACAGTTCCTTGTTGCAGTTCAGGCACAGTTATGAGCTTGACATTGATGAACGGCCCATTTACAATTCTACTGTGCATGGGAACAGCCTAAAGACACTTCAGTCAGTAGCACCGCCCCAGGGGGTATCCCACTCAATCTGGGTTGGCCCTCACTGGCAGGGTCTAAATTGCCTGCCTCCTATATAATCTAAATAGTACAAATGGAGGTGTAAAGCACAGTAAAGTACAATTATTACAATTACAATAATCCCGTCCAAACTCAAAATTTCAAGGATTAAAACAATACAAGACAATTCATCAAGAACACTTGTCATATCTACAAGCGTCAGTTACAAATTACATGTCCAGACATTGAGCAAATACATAAATCACAAAAATGCCATTTTTATCAGTAGACACAGTAGGCCTACTCTGTAGCCTACTAAACAGACACTACCGAAATCACAAGACACTAAGCTCATGAAATTTCAACTTTTTTCTAAATCTGATGATGATGGTATCAAAGTTTATCTTACGGTTTGCTTGAGTAAAGAGAAGCCCATCAACACAGTAACAGTCATCTAGTGCCAGGAAGAAGAAAAGACAGACAGAAACAACAGGGGGAAGAAAAGAAATATGACCTACCAGTGGTACTTCCTACCACCTGCTGAAATGTCCCTGTGTTATGGAAAAGAAAGTTAAAAAAGCAAAATGGATGCAAATGTATAGTATCATTATTTACAATTACAGTTTTTGCTGAATAAAAGTAAAAAGACATTCAAAAGTCTGCGTGAACAGTAGACTTAATGGGGCATGGCTCCAATGTTTAACAGTCCATATATATATGTAGTTTTAAAGGGGCAAGGCTTGAAGGGGTCAGAATCATAGTTGGGCTTGAAGGTGTAAGAATTATAGTTGGGTTTGAAAGGTTATGAGTATATGATATCTATCCGAATGATTTTGAAGCATAGAGGACAATACGTCTCATTGAGATACCCATAATTAAACTAAAGTGTTTAATTTGAGTAAAAGAAGCACATCGACATGATAACAATTATTCAGTGACAGGAAAAAAAGCAAGACAGACAGAACCAATAAAGGGAAAGAAAAGTAAAGCCCTCCAACCACCCGTTAACACATACACACAAGTAAAAATCCAAAAGCCTTTTACACATAAAAGGTAACGGGTTCTTACACAAAGAGGCCAATCCAAAAGTTGTCAAACACATTATAACTTCTGCAACTGACATTATTTGCTCAAAAGCCAACATGGACAGGGATGGAAATTTTCCGTAAAGTAACGGAAATCCGTAATTTCGAATTGCTCCATCTTGGGACCTGACGTTCGTAAGTGGCCTCTTTAAGCGCTCGGTCCGACCAGTAAAGTGAAACTATCATTTTCCGTATGTGTACTAATCTACAATTAAATAAGAGTATTTTTCCAAATCTGTATAGCCTGCGAAAAAAGTACAGTAAATTTTGGACTGATCAGTTTCCATCCCTGCATGGATCCTGTTTTCCAAAAGCTGTCAGCATGTCGAGTGCCGATCGCAAAGCGTGCAAGTCTTAAGTTGAACATATATATCATATCATATCATATGGGTCTCTCATCCAAAAACTGTGAAACCCATATTCTATACGACATATCTTGTTTTAAGATATCACCATGCAAAGATCATCTTTCTGAACATCCGCACATAATAATTATGTGTCACCAATCCAAAAACAGTCCCATACATAACTGCACGACATATCTCGTTTTAAGACATTATCTCCAAGCAAGGAGCATCTTTTTGGACATCTGCACATTTGAGTCCACATGGAGGCATCAAAGACTGACCCCACTCTCCTGAAACGGTCTGTCCAGGTGTGTGATCCGAGAACTAGCCCAAGCTGTTACTGTCCACTACCAAACTCACTGGTAGTAGCGGCTGTGGGACTGACCGCCATAGCCCGGCCGGCCTTGACCACTGCTGGGGTTGGTATAGTTGCTCTGTGAGGTAGAGTGAGAATAGAACAACATGAATAGTAGACAATCATTCATTTATTTCAAGAGCTACTGTGCAATAGCATTTTAATTCTAATTTTTGCTTTGTATTAGTCTGACACTAACATCATAGGAGTCATAAATTGATCAAGTCAGTTAAACCTCAAAACAGTTTAAAATCATGTTACTCACATAAAGTTAGTACACATTGGTCAGTTCAACATCATTAGCATAATAATAGTAACATTACAGTATGTCCAGCTTTCCCCCCTCCCTCCCCCTGCACACATGGTAACATGGTATGACACATCATATAATGAGTACACAATCAACTTAGGTCTGCTGTGGGTCACAAAGGTGCAATACGCCATCAACATTGACTGTTGTTTTGCTCTTTCTGCTTTTTTGTCTGTTTATTTTAGGGTTCTGTCAAAGGTTAAACCATTGTCACATCCAAGCATGTCTGTCCAAATGCGTGTTATAAAATAATTTTTTAGAAATCTTGTTATAACCGAGATTTATAAGTGGGGCCCACGGTAGGCTACAGCTTTTTCTTTCTTTTTAAAGCCCTGCCAAAAATGAACCTAAACAGCATTCAAATCAATACTCAAAATGGGGAAAATTCTATCATTTTTTTACAGTAAATATGTATGGCTAATATTCTCAAAAACCAGTTAATCTCTCCAAAGAACAGGTAGGTCAACCAATGTATGGTAAAGCTCTGCGCAACTGCATGCAGAAGACCTGTATTCGTTTCCTGCTTGTGGAGGTCATCAAGTATCTCCGTCTTTCTACTGGGATGTTGTATCCCACACATCCTTACACACCAACAGACAAGGGCATCTTTTTTTAATGTCCCTGGTCCCCTTCCATTGCTACTATAATTCAATTAATTTGTCATTGCACCTTTGATACTGATAGAAGGCAAACCTGAGAATAATGAATAGATATATGTAGGCTGTACCTTCACAAGACAGTTACCAGACCTGCCACTCTATGAAGCCTCAAAATTAGGATCTCGGGGAGCGAAAAATCGGGATTTGGTGAAAAAAAATCGGGATCAACAGCAAATCACCAAGGTGACTGTCAAAACTGACTTTAAAATTTTCCATGGGTGTCCATAAATTACTCCGCCTATATGCTCTCTGTGTGTCTTTGCGTGCGTGTTATCATTATTTTTGGTAAATCCTGAAGCATCACGTTAAGCACTCCTAGTCCAAAAGTCTCTACCTCCCCCCCCCCAAACCAATAAGTCCCGAAATACATGAACTTAGGTTGACCCCGTCAACGGACGGTCCCCGACACGCAGAAATCACGGTGATGTCATGTCACGTGATGCGTATGCGTGATTGAAACAATTTTACTAACAGGTCCAACTAACTGCACGTTCAAACAAAATACTCGGATGAGAAACAGTCGTTCTACTTCTAGGATAACGACGGCGACCGACCGACCAAATGTACCAACAAATCTCTTATCCCTCATAATGCGTTCAGACAAAAGCAACGACAACGGCCGTATTTTAGTCTTGCCAGCGCAGTTTACATGTAGTTGTGTAAGTGTTAGAACGACTGTCGCTCGTCCGAATCTTCGCAATGATAATTTCTCTAGATCTAGAATCTAGACAATAAATTTGCAAAAAAAATTCTTTCTGACAATAATTTTCTGTCTAAGATCACATGTCAATTTACTTGATCAACGCGCAGATTCTTCCAGCCGCGGCAACAATCCGAAGATAGACAGACGGAATGAGGGAACGATAGAAAGGAGGAAAGTGGCACAAAAAGTTCGCCAGATTTTGATCAATCTGCAGGTAAAAAATGTACTGCCGACAAGCCTGCAATGAATGCATGGGGCAGAGTAGAACAATGGCCGATTGCAGGAAATGCGCAATCTGGCAGGATTCTATAGCATAAACTATTGCCGAGAGAATTACCGTAAAGATCCGTAACTTATACAAGACGATACGAAGGCGAGTACGGATCTTTTGCTACGGAATTTCGGTAGTCCTACGCTATCGCAGATTTTTACGGAGGGAGTTGATGATGATGGAGGGACAAGTACGGAACTAGCAGAAAGTACGGATTTCCGTAAAAATACGGAAGAGTGGAAGCACTGATCAATGAAGACGTAAAAGTCAAGAATTTTTTTTTTTTTTTTAAGAATTAGAGCACGTTTTGGAGCCTTAACTTCCTGTAATCTGTCCCCGTGGTTTAATGCACACCGCATAATTTAGCAAAATTTGATCATTTTTTGCATAATTTCTGATTATTTTCCTTTATCATTTTTTGTTAAAATTAACAGAATCGCACCTCTACTAAAACTAAAAAGAATAATTTCACATTATTGGGCTCAGTTTGCATAATTTCAGAATTTTTCTTGCATAAAATGACGGGGACAGTGTAATGCATAGGCTCCAAAAGGCAGCCTGCATCCTAAATTACATAAATTGTGTTGATGGGGCCATAAATAAAACACGTACAACTCCCCCCCC
>NW_004798009.1:180773-202742 GCF_000002075.1 Aplysia californica | reverse complement strand
TCTCTCTCTCTCTCTCTCTCTCTCTCTATCAGTCAAGCTATCTTTCTATCTATCCATCGATCCCCACCCTCTCCCCAGTCCCTCCCTCCACCTTTTCCTCTCATCCACCTATTCCTTTCCTCCCATTTCTCACAGTACTCTTTGTACATGATGCAGTAACTTCCACACTCTGCATAAAACAGATGCAGGCTCGCCAACTTTTTCAAAACCCAATCAGTTTTAGTTTTTGTAAAAGTTTCACAGCACTTGCCACCGGATAAGGTCATATAACAAGTGCCAAAGATTTCAGGTGTTACAAGAGAGTAACAAACACGAAAAAGAAGGATGACAGATGTCTGATAGGAAAGGAGCAAACCACACCAGAGCACCCGTACTATCCCAAAAACCCAAACAAGGACACTCGACATTAAAACATCAGATTATGTAACAACAAACAAAATAACATGAAACGGGACTGGTTTTGGTGATAAACATATATGTGATAAGGCTCTCAAATTTCTGATTGCCTAATCCGGGAGTGTCCTGTGAAATTCAGGACAGTTGGCATGCCTGCGGATGAGAAATAACAAGGCCAACAATACACTACCTTAGAATTACAAAGTTCTGGCATTTTTTGCCATTTTGAGTTACTAAGACCATGAGATCAAAAACAAAATGTTTTATGTGCTCAGAATTGTAAGATTATTCGGAGTCGATATCAAGATATTCAAAGAATTGCATTCGAAAAAGCTTGACATGTGAAACACATAATTTTTTTAATTTCTCAAAACTAGGTACTGAGCAGATAGAACTTTGTACTTCTAGGGTAGCAAACAGTCTGTCTCCCCTACCTTGGACTGTTGCTGCTGAAGCTGCAGCGCCTGCGATATCAGCGTCGGCTGCTGAGGGGGGACCATGCCACGAATCTGTGTCTGAAATTGAACAATCAAACATAGAGACGTTCCATTACTTGGGACCAGGAACCAGGCCAACATTTTTATATTTATACAGTGGAACCTGCTCTAAAGGTTTTTAAGAAACATGTGAACACAGACACATTTGGAATTGGGTTTGTGCAATGAAGCTAAACTTCTCGGCAAATGGGTTTGTTGTTTATCATTGACTAGAACACATGTCATTCAAATACTTAATTTTTGCTAATATTAGCATTTAGGACAGAATGGCATTATATAGTTACTTCTGGGTCAAACCAACTTAGTCCATCTTTCTCAGAGTCTCTATCTCTCTCTCTTTCTCTCTGCATCTCTCTCTGTCTCTCTCTTTCTCTTTGTGTCTCTCTCTGTCTCTCTTTCTCTCTATGTGTCTCTCTGTCTCTCTCTCTTTCTCTTTGTGTCTTTCTCTGTCTCTCTTTCTCTCTGTGTGTCTCTCTGTCTCTCTCTGACCTGTCCCAACTTGTACTTGTCCTCAAAAGCGGCAGCCGCCGCCTGTTTCTGCCCCGCATGTTCCAGCGTCTGCTGCAGCTGAAGACTGGCATGGTAACCTGGAACACAGAGAAAAATCCATATCAATTCAGAACAACTAAGAACACAAGAATTAAGACAGAGATAACTCATGTACAGCAGTTTTTAACAAGTGCAATTACCAAAATGCCAGAGTGGAGGAGAACAAGACCAAAGTTTGGAACACATCTTTCAGCAGCAGACTACCCACAGCACCCTGACACAGGAAATGTGACCAACCACATTAATAGTACAGGAGAAGCTATACGGACCAATGGAGGAACTGAGCAGGACGGCCAAGTATATAACAGTAACAGATACCAGCCTTCAAATGTGATGCGATCGAGAAGAAGAGGAAGGTTTAGAACAGTCTGCGACAATACACGATAAAAGTCATACACACATGCAGCTACAAGCATATGTTTTAGCAATCAACAAGATAAAAAATTAGTAACCTGACTTAAAAATTCATGAATCATAACATGGCCATGAATAGTCTTCTTCTCCCGGAGTGTCAAGGGCAGGGATTGTAGGTTCAAGAAGGTTAAATCTAAACAAAGGTGTGATGCAGGTCTCTGCATATTCATCATAGTCGAGTAGGGGAAAAAGGGGGGACGGGGGATTAGTTATTGGCTGTCAGTGTCAGATTGACTCTTGCAAAAACAAAAGAAACAGACTGGACATGTCACGAGCCTTTGGCCCTGATTGTGCATCATTACTACATGCCACACACCGCAGCCAAATTATCTCAAACTATTACCTAATTTTTTAATTCTCTCATTGTGGCCTAAGCCATTACAGATGATGCAAAGATTAGGAAATTTTTCAACACCTTGTCAAATCAATGTTTGCCATACTCCTCTCTTTGGCCCAACAAATGTTTTTCTAAAGGCAAGAGCTATGTGCACAAAGGGTGTCGAAATAAGACAGCTGCATGTGACGTTATGACATGTCAGGGTATGACTGTTCCTTCCTTTTTGCACGAGGAGAGTGGAAATGGGCTGGGGTAGTTGAACGGCAAATGAAATTTTAAAATCTGAATCAGGGTTGCTACAATCATATTTTTGTAATGTTGAAAGAAAAGTAGAGTAGCTTGACCCCCTCGCGGCCACTGCTGGTGTGCGGCCAGTTTTCATAACTCGCATTCCAGTTGCTGTAAGGGTTTGAATAAACCACTGTAGCTTCTCTTGGGTCTGCCAATGTGTTCACTTTCATTTCCGGTCTTTCCCGCTGTTCCGACACACGTGATGCGAGTTTGAACTTTTCAACCCGAAAACATCCCTTTGTGAAATTTCAGATGAGTTTTTCATTAGCTCTTACCACAACCTAAATATCATTATTTTGTCAACTAAGTGTGGTTTCTGTGTTTTAAAATGTACGTTTTTAAGCCTAACATTGTATAAATATCGCTCAAACATAAACTTTCGGAAAAACGTCGATGGACGCAGCCAGGGCAGGGTAATTTTTCATGTGTGCCCACATGCGGTCAAATCGGCCGCACCGAGGACGGGCTTTACAGTAGAGGTCCTGGCCACGGCCAGAGTCCAAAATGATAGATAGCCCTGGTCAAATGAAGGCTAAGGTCTTGAGATAGAATCTAGACCTTGTTCTTGATAGAGGTAGGCTATTTGCAAAGCTTTTTGTCCACTTAATAAAGCTAGATCTAGATCTACTGGTAACGAAACAATACGATATTTTCAAGCATGGCACCGATCTCAGCGGCCTAGTGGTATGGTGTCTTTCTCAGGAATGGAAGATCGTGGATTCAATTCCCGACCAGGTCATACCTAAGACTAAAAAAACTGGCAATCTAGATCTAGTTGTTGTCCCACCTGGCGTCGGCATTATGGGACGAGTGCTATGACGGGTTACTAGTGTTAGTACACTGTGACTAGATGGGATAATCAGTTCTGTGACATTTCATATCCCAGTGTAACAGCACATTAATTTGCCTAAATGACCTACTGGTTTTAATTAGAGACATTACAGGCCAATTCAAACAAAAACTGAAGTATGGCATGAAGTGAACACTAATCTATCCAAAAAATGTGTTTTCCCAAGCAAGTCTTAAAATGAGTGGGAAACCGAAGGGGACAAAAGAAGCTTTAGACAATGTGTAACAAGCAGTCAGTGAAGGGATGGGGAGATGCCAAGTCAATCTGAGACTGAAAGATTCCTTCATTCTTCCTACTTTGCAACGCAGGAGTAATGGCGGCAAGAGAAAGACATCGCTGGAAAAGCTTCCATCGCTCATCAGTGGAATAGAAATCATTGACTCTTTAATCAACAAAGATTGAAAGATCAAAAGGAAAGCACAGATGGAAATGAGAAAAGTGGACAGAGTAGAGCCAAAATGGAAGAGGGGAAATGGAAGGCGGGAAAGGAAAGAGAAAAACAGCGAGAGGAGCTAAAGAAGCAAAGTGGAGAAAGAAAATAAAAAGAAGATGTAAGAAGAGAGGAGACTAGCCAAGGAGAAGGAGACGGAGAATAAGAAGAAGCAAAAGAAAAGAAGTCCAAAGTGAAAGGAAACAAATCCAAGAAGAGGTTGAGTGATTCAGACTATGACACAAGTGCAGATATCAATGAAAGTGAAATGATACCGTTTGATGAAGATGACCTGCAGTTGGAAGATTTCATGGAAGAAGAATGTTCGACTGAGGAATCCATGTTTGCTGAAGTGGGGGTTGTGGAAGGATATGAAACTCCACAGAGATGACACACGGACAATGAAACGCTTGAACTTGATGAAGGATCAAGAGTCGGACCACAGACGGAGAGAAAGAGAAACAGTGTTGCTGCTGACAATGAAGGCATAGGAAACAAAAGACAAGTGGTTGAAGCAGAAGAAACAGAAAGACAAGACATGCTTGAGAGTGACGGAGATGGGAACAAAAGACCAGTCGTTGGACTTGGAGTAGAAAGAGAATAATATGCTATGCGTGAGATGAATGAAGAAGAGGTGGAGGACTGCAACATGGTCGGAACTGGAAACGAAATGCCAGCATTGGCTGAAGCGGAAGGAAGGCCAGACACTGTTAATGAGGAGAGCGGGGATTCACTTGTTCAGCATGACGGTGGAGATCGTACCTTGAGGCCAGAGACGTGAGACTTGTCCGTTCTGCTCTTATCAAGAGTAGACGTAATCTAGATCTAGATCTACCATCCTTGCACTTTTTTGCATAGATCTACGCTGTCATTGATTTCCATTTTGTTTGCATGCTCTGATCAAAAGTAGATTGAATCTCATTTAAGTTGTATATACCATTCTTTAATTTTGAACATTCCCGTTTGCATTCTGTGTCACTGATTTCCATTTCGTTTGCATGCTCTGACCAAGAGTCTGTTGAATCTCATTAAAGTTGAATGTAGGCCTACCATATTTCAAATTGCACCTTATGCGTTTGTTATTGATTTCCTTCATTGTTTGTCATGTTTCCAAGTGTTTGAAGCTTGTTTAAGGCCTGGCCGCATAACGGGCATGGATTCGGCTGCACGTAAGTCAGGTGACCGCATGTGTGGCTCGTCGTCGGCCGCACCCAAGGCTGCCGGCCGTCAAGTGGTACGCTGAAGTTGTGCA
Source organism: Aplysia californica (assembly GCF_000002075.1). NCBI lineage: Eukaryota > Metazoa > Mollusca > Gastropoda > Aplysiida > Aplysiidae > Aplysia > Aplysia californica. Next base: position 197,726 of record NW_004798009.1, on the reverse strand, counting down.
GAAAACACCCACTGCACTCTATACTTGAAGTCTTTAAATTCCCGGCCAGGTCAGGGCCCTTCCTGCGGCTTTTTTCTCCTCGAAAATCAAATTGGGAATCTCTTAGTGCAAAAGCAGTGCTAGCTAGGGGGGAATGTTCGCTCGTGGCCGCAAGTGGTCAAGTTACTCTACATGATTCAGCCAATTTCACAATAATGGGCAGCACTGATAAAAACATCACAACACACAACACCCCCACACACACACACACACACATACACATACCTGTCCACGGGGTTTTATGCACTCCGCATAATTTAGCAAAATTTGAACTTTTTTTAGCCTAACTTATTATTTTCCTTTATCATTCTTTCTTCAAATTAGCAGAATCGCATAATTTCACATTTTTGGGCTCAGTTTGCATAATTTCAGAATTTTTTTTTGCATGTTATAAATATGCGGGGACACACATACTCAAACACACACACACACACCACACACACACACACACACACACTCACCAGGCTGCTGCATCCTCTGTATCGGGTAGGCGGCTGGGAACTGTTCCGGCAGGGCTTTCTGCGGGTGGGACTGGGGGTAGTGGCCCTGGTACGAGGTGAAAGCCGATTGGCCAGGCCCAGGGTACTTGCTGGCACTCGATTGGCTGCTGGAATAAGGGCTGGCCACAGCCGCAGCAGCAGCCTGCTGTTGGAACGAGGGGTTGGTGGCGTAAAGATGGCTGGCGCTGGCCTGGGGGTAGGCCGACGTTTCTAACAAAAGAAAAAGAAATAAAATTTAACATGTTAGTGAAATCAGTGAATAATAGAGACTCTGTCTTCTTCTGCTGCAGTCAAAAGAGAAGTTGAAAGCATTACATAAATCATTCATATGATAGCAACCCATGCTTCAATACAATTAAGATCACTAAATAAAAAGTCAAAAAATGTAAAGAGTAATTAATTTTTTTAAAAGAAATTGGCCATTTTAAAATTATTATTCTGTTTCCACAGTCGAATTGTAAGTTGGTAGCGCTAGATCAGGAAAAAGGTAAAAAAACCAAAAAAACAACAACAAAAAAGAGAAACCAACGAAACAAACGCTGTCAATAAAAGTCAATTTCATCTTCGTCTTTTTCAGCAATCAGAATAAAATTATATCAAAATGTAGACGAAAAATACTGTCTCTACAACAACAAAGACTGCAGTTTTTTCCCAGAGCTTGTCCCTTAACTCACTTCAGACGGGTCACACAACAGTTGCGTGACCCTCGCCGCGACGCTCGCGACGGGTCTCACAAGCCCTGCGTGACCAACTTTGGAATTTTTTTTTCGCTCTACAAATCACGCACGGATCGCGAGACCCGCCTCGCACCCTTGTTTGGCCAAGCCTGAGCTACTTAGACTTCGTTTCGTATCTCTGGGGCCGGTAGTTTTTAAGTTATTGAAGGTGAAGGACAGTGACCCCAACTGGGGTTGAACAGACCGGAACTCGCGCTTTGTTTTTTTCTATACAGCTGATAGTAATCCGACAGTCGCGTCGTAGTAACGGTCGAAGAAGTCGCATGAACAAGAATCACATAATTTCGCCGTTTTCTATACTTCTGTGCGTTTTACTAGTTCTAGTGTCTCAGAATATGATGTGTCTAATAGTTAGGATCCTGGATATGTACCCGAACATGGCCCGAGTCGTAGTTCTAAGGCTAGATCTAGCACTAGTACCGGTGTTGTTTTTCGCGCAACGAAATCACAACGTCGTGCCGTACATCTGTCTCATGTAATTCAGTGTATGGGTCTGAATCAATGCATAGACCAGCTATTATATTTTTACCAAACACTCGCACATGGATACAAACCAAACCAGAACACTTTGAACTTTTATTTTTGTTGTTGCAAGGAATTTCATTCTACTTGTCACGTCTCTGGAAATTTTTCGGAAAATCAAATTCATGCCAATTTTTTAAAAATCATACAAATTAAAGTATTACACTTGGACAACTTTAGTTTTTTGTATTAGATTAAGCTTGAATGTTACTTTACTGTGTCAAAAAATGATTACAATAGGGTAATTCTGAGAGTTGTGGTGATTTATTGAAATACCCCCAAAAACGCCAGTCTTCAACGCTCGTGACTGGTGAAAGGGCCCAGTCGCAAGTGAGTTAACCGCATATTGTTTTAGTACAAGTTTTACAGCACTTACAACGCAATTAGGTCATATAAAAGTATGTACCCAAGATTAGAGGAGTTACAAGAGAGTGATAAACACAAAAAAGGAGGAGAGCTAAAGACAAAAAAAGTTTGATAGGAAGAAAGGAGCAAACTACCCACCCACCTTAGCCTCATAGCACCTGGATGGATATAATGTCAACACATTGGTAAGTCAGCTGTACCCACAATTGTGAAATCTCGAGGCATTCCCAGACTGATACCTCTTTAATTTTCCGCTATATGGTTTACTCAAATTATGGATGTGTTAAACACATTTGTCAATCCCCAATGTGTTTGAGTTATCCGTGAACAATTGTATGAAAAGAAGGAGAAAAGGAGACGAAAATTCATTGCTGCTACTAACTTATATGCCACTTGGTATGAGGTATTACAGAAGAAGAAATGTAGACCTACAATATAAAACAATCGTTACAGACAGAGAGAGAGAGGGGGGGGGGGAACTGTACCTTACAACAGTCAAAATATGTACTGTATTTATATATCAGAGCCCTTCTTGGCAGCTTGTACCCAATACCAGAGTGAACGAGGCGAATGAGGATGATCTAGATATCAGAACAAAGACTCACTGAAGTCAGCAGGCTGTGCGTGGGGTGCAGTGTACAGGTGGCCCGGCTTGCCCCCAGCAAAGGAAGGCAGATACTTGGGGTCAGCATGGCCAAATTTGGAGTCGTTGTGCGAGGGGTACTTTCCCTCTGAGGTGTGCAAGTACTTGGACTCGCTGTGTCCGTACGTCTGATACGATGAGGCGGAGGAGGCCGGTGTAGGGGAGGGGCTCCTCTGTCTCTTCATGCCCTGAACAAGAAATACATACATGTAATAAGACAATAATCAGATGATAATACAATTGATAAACATTGGGTAGAATAATACATGTATCTGTCCCCGTGGTTTTATGCACCCTGCATGACTTACCAAAGTTTGATCATTTTTCGCATAATTTCTGATTATTTTCCTTTATCATCATTCTTTGTTTTAAAAAAAACAGAATCGCATAATTTCACATTTTTGGGCTCAGTTTGCATAATTTAGATTTTTCTTGCATAAAACGAAGGGGACAGATGTATACATGGCATGTACGCCGCCTCACTGCCTTCAGAGCGTATGTTTTGGGTGAAATCAGGGTATTTCAGATTGCTGTTTCTTTACTCTGTCACTACAAAACAACAAAAGCTGTACACCATGAAAGTTAAGTTTTTCCTCATTACAATGGTGTTGTTGTTGTTATCGATCCAGCAACAGCTGGGCACTCGCCCTTCTGTCCAATGCCATGTAGTGATAAGTGCAGGTTTGCTGCAGTTGCTGTAATGTTCCATAGAGTGTGTTGTCAATGTTAGGTCTCGGAGGGAGAAGGGTAGCTCTCCTGTCATTTAGGGCTGTGCAGTGGAACAGGTGAGGATCCACAGTCTCATATGCATAGTCACACAAGGGACACATTGGGGGAAGTTCCGGGTTTATTTTGTTCAGGTGGAAGTTGAGCTGTATATGTTCTGTTCGTAAGCGGAAGATCGTGGTCTGTTTCTTTCTCTGTATGAGGTTGATATTGTCATTCCTTTTTGTTGCGGTCATATGTTTGAAAACTGCTCTGTCTGTCTTTCCCAGGGCCCATCTGTTCATCCAATCTTGTTTGTTGTTGTTTTTGATGATTTGTTTTGCGGTGTTGTATGAAGTTGGAATGTTGGGTTGTTCCTGTCTAGATCCCCGTTTGGCAAGTGTGTCTGCTCTGTCATTTCCAGGTATGTCTGAGTGTCCGGGGACCCACTGCATTACTAGGTTGATGCCACAGAATGTCATCAGATGATGGGATCCAAACAGTATATGGGTCAAATCTTGGTTTAGACGATGGCCATTTTTTATGGCTTGTAATACTGATAGTGAGTCAGTGAAAATCACAATACTCTGTGCTTTTCCAGGATGAGTGTCAAAAACTGTGCGGAGATGGTACAGTGCTGTTTCAATTGCCATCATTTCTGCATCATAGTTGCTGTATTTCTCTCCACAGGCTGCAGAGATCTCATTGGAACTTCCATCTGGGTACTGTATTAGTATTCCATATCTGGCTTTGGTTGTGCCTTTGAATGCTGAGCCGTCCGTATAGACTTGTATCCAGTCATCTGAAGAGCTGTCTATTGTTTGATGTGATGCAAGCATCAGCGTCACTACAATGGTGTAAGTTGTTTGTATTTTCATATAATTGGAGCTGGAGAATCGCCATGGAAAACTAAGCCCCTCACGGCCAGAAAGCAAGGTCGGACCATTTTAAAAATTGACACCCATGAATTGAAATGCTTCACAGACAGATTGATGATTAAATACCTCATCAGCTTGGGATTATTTTGCATCGATCCTTCTGGTAAACTCCAAAAGTATATGAGCCCCAACACATGGAGATGAAAGCAGATGACAGAACAGGACTAGACAACAGGAAAGGAGGTGATAGAAGAAATTTTTAGAGAAGAAAATTTTTTCGTCGCCGTCAGGTTTCAAATCCAAGACTCTTTGAATCCAAAGCAAACATCATCTCTCAAGACCACAAGAGCATAAAAGAGACAATAAAATAGATAATAAAACGTACAATATTATACATATGTTTTCAAAAGTATAACAGAAAGCCCAGTCTAAATTGTCCACAACAGCCACCCATGATTGAAGAAAAAAGTGGTTTTCTTAGATTGGTGGATGTCTTGGAAAGTGTTATTAAAATACTTTTTTAAAACGCAAGTGAGGGGGAGCTGGAAGTAGTCATTTGTATAGATATTTGTCTTGGGACGGGTGGCCATTAGAGCAGGTTTGACTGTATTAATACTATGACATAAAGCAGTTTTCTCCATCCCAGCATGGAGGAGGGAGAAGGAACATTGTGTGGTTACCGTGAGGGGTGGTGGCGGAGCAGTGGGCTTGTATAGGGCCGGCCGGCCGTGCATCATCATGGGCTGAGGGGCTGGGGCCAGGGTCGGGTGTTGGTAGGCTGGCTGGGACAGTGTCATCTCACTAATAATAATAAAAAAATAGATTACATTTATATAGCGCTCTATCATATGCGGGTATAAGCTCTGAGCGCTTCACATTAATCATAAGATAACTTCATTCAGACAAGAAAAAGCATTTCACAATAACAAGAAAACCAGTTCAACAACATAAAGAGAAACACAATTAGGCCATATACGTGCCCAAGATTTGAGGTGTTGCAAGAGAGAAGCATACACAAAAAAAAAAAGGAGCACAGATAAGGATGAGATGTTTGATAGGAAAGAAGGAGCAAACCACACCAGAACACCACCAACTACCCACACAGTCAGAGACACAGACAGATGGACAGAAAGGAAGACAGTTAGTCAGACAGGCATAAGCTCAATAACATAACAGTAGGGGGTAATTATTGACCACTGTATTCGTTAAACACCCCTTCCAACACTGTATGCGTATTTAAGAGATGTGACCTAAGAACTCAAAATCCATCTCTGAAAGAAAGGACAGAACCACCAAGGAGAGTAATCTTGAAAACTCCCCCAAACAGCAGGTCAGAATTACCCGATCAGAGATTTGAACCATGGCAATCTGAACCGTAATCCTGCATATACTAGTGAGCCAATAGTACAACAGAAGGGTGCAATGAGCTTAAGGCAATACAAACTAGAAAACATCAGCTGAGGGATTTGCCATTAGGATTCCAAATAAATAGGGGAAGCAACTACAACCAACAGCCTTTTTCTATTTATAGAACAGTTACTGCCCTTGCACCTTAAGTTTCTAAGAATGACGAAATTTCTCGTGGGTGAATCTCGCTTCAAAAATTTTATGAAAATTACATCTCCACAAGTTTAAAATAACATCGATTTTTAAACACTATAGGTGGTATCACATTAACTCGTAGTATACATCGCTCCAGTTCAGCTGGCTCACAGCATCACTCGGTTGTTTCCAGTCATAGAAAAATCTACCAAACCTCAGCAAATTCATCTTATCTTTAATCAAACCGTCAGTTTACTGCTTGGATTATTCATTCCTGCTCAGTTTGGTGATTATTTTAACCAATAAGGTTATTGACAGTGGAGATGTAGGTCAGTTTGTGAGGCTGAAAAGTTAGATAACAATACTGGACGTGTACAAATGAGTAATAGCCTTCCATATACTTAAGAGTTAAGGGGAGTATGCTGCTGAATGAGAAAAATACACTAACACCTCATGCCGAAAACTGCATTCCCTATTACCTAAGAATAGCATACCTGATATTTCAATGTGTTTTCCAAATGATCGCTGTGGCAAAACTAATTGACATAAAATCACGAAACAGCACACTTATTGTGGACTTCCTTCTTTCATCTAATTTTTTTTTTTTTTAAAGGTCCAGAAATTGCAGCAAGAACCATGGTTGCACCTTAATTGGGACCCAAGAAAACAAACCAAATGCGAATCTATGTTCTGCTGTTTGTGGCATGTACCCATAGAGAACACAATAAGGACCAGCAATGGCAACAGTATGTCCAATTGTCACAGTTTTGTTACAGCCAGTAACTCTCCTTTTTATGATAAACACAGAAACATTGTACTACGCACAACGGCACATGCCATTCTGAATGCATTTCTACCCTTTCCTGCTCTTTCAGTGCAGAAGTAGTTGTAGTTTCTAAAAGCAGTACCCAAGCCACATATGCTGGCGAAAAACGCGAAAAAAAACTTCTGAACTCAAAAACCACAGGGGCTGGGGCACAGGTAGTCAGCGGAAATAGTACTATGACCACTTCATATGCGGCATGGGTAGCCAGTGAGTTAAAACGTGGTTTGTCACAAAACTCTTCCCATATAACATTGTTCAGCATATCTACTGGCCAAATTCTGGACTAGATAACATCGCAAATCCCTTAAAGAAGGTAAGTCATGAAGTGTACGTGCAAACCAGATGTCACTGAGAAGATCCAACAAAACCTGTGCTCCTTATCAAACTGGGATAAAAACAAACTGAACCCATACACAAACGTACAGAACATTAAAAGTCATGGACACCAAGAAATGCATAGACTTTAAAGAGACTCCAAATTTACACATGAATGCAATATGGAAGGTATGCAGACACAAGCAAAGCTTTACCTTTGCTCTTTCTGCTGAGCTTTCCTCCTAGTGTCCTCTTGATTGCTCAAAACTTTTTTCAGTTGATTGAAAAGCTGATGCTTCAAGATCTTCTGACCCTCCAGCTTCCTTTCCAGCTGACTTATCTGAGGACAGAGTTGATCCAGTTTTTGAGTAAAAAGAAGCACATTGACACGCTATCAGGAACAGTCTTTTAGGGAAAGTAAAAAGCAAAACAGACTGACAAAAACAATACAGGGGAAAAATAGTAGTTGGACCTACCCTCCAACCACTTGCACAGTTGATAAGATGAAGTCAGCTATTAAAAACTTCAAAAGTTGAAAAATAAGATGGTATCCGGAACCTTTTTTGAAAGAGAAAGGCAACAAAAATAGAGTGTGGTGTACGCAGAGGAATCTCACAACTTAGTCATGTGGCAAAGATTTAGTATATAAATGTCAAAATCCTTGAGTGTAAAGTAAGACACATTGTAGAAAGAAACGCAGGATTAATCAGTGCACGGGAAAAGCAAGATAGGCAGAAAAAAACAACAGAGGGAAAGAAACATATCATCACTGAACCTGTTCCTTGGTTTCTTCTAATGAGAGACTGTCCTCTTCTTCCTTCTTTTTCTTCAACTCTCTTTCTTTCCTCAAACGTTCCATCATGGCATCTTGCTCTTGTTCTGTGAAAAGTAGATAGAAATATCAAATTTGATTAAAAAACAGTAGTACCAACAATCTGCCCTTCCTAAATCATAAACAAAAGCTTACTATGAGTATGAGTGTACTTTCAATATCTAGCCGTAATTAACTCAAATTCCAAAACATTGTCAGGCCTTGAATTTTATTCATTTCATATAATGCAGTAACATAAGTAGGTACACTTCATAATAATTGATGAAGGATGGATGGTCTTTGTAAAAACAGGAGCCTATATATATTTTTGCACGGGCAATTTATTTATATAATTATTCCAAAGTTTATCCTGGATTGTACTGAGCGTGGCCTGTATGACAGGGGAATCTTACAACCTACCGACTTTGTAAAAATACTTTAAATTCACTGTTCTTAATATCAATGTTCACATCTGTGACAGCCATGAAACTTTTTTAAACCAAACAATGCCCACACATATTATACACAGTTAGAGTTGGACCCCAACCACATATAAGTATTTTATGTATACCTTGCTTCTTTTTTTCCCTCTCCCTCATGATGTGTCTCTTCAGGGATTCGTAGACCGCCCGAGTCATCTTGGGCCTCTCCAACAAGGCAGGCATTTCTGCAGATTTTTTCCCTTTTAGCTCAGTGAATAAAAAATTCACACAACAATGAAGAACTACCTTCGCAGGTAGAGGTACTGTATCAGTTGAACTTATCAACTGATACCACCTGAAAAAAAAAGAAGAAAAAAACTCATCAGGCACATTTCGTTACACAAGTGTAGCTTTTTGAGCCAGATATTATATTCTTAATTGAAAGAAGTGTCAGATAAATGACATGTTCGGTAAGACCTCGTTATGCTGCTGACATGTGCAAATGGTGAATGCACTGAGCACACTGCCCATACCTACACCTTATGCAACAGCCAGCAATAAGGCACTGTTGCTGACCTCAGTAAATATAATGCAGCCATAGTAGTCAGTGTGGTGTCTATCTTACAGTGGCCACCCCCTGCCACGGTCAGGCTTTTTTGTTGTTGTTTCTTTGTTTGTTTTTTCTTGCGCTGTTTCGTTTTGTCCTTGACTGCTATTCGTGTACAGAACTGGAAAAACTTCAGTCTGTTGGCATCATTTCCTTTTCTGACCACAATTTACCTGACAGCCAGTAATAACACACTGCTGCTGACCTCAGTAAATGCCTTGCAGCTGTATGACAATGACAGGCAGTGTAGCATCTGTCTTACAGTACCCATCAACTGCCTATCATGGATTTTTTTTCGGGTTTATTTTCTCTTGTGTGCTTTTGTTTTGTCAATGACTGCTATTCCGTACTACAAATGTTTGAGTTTGTTGGCATCATTTCTTTTTCTATACGATTCAATAGGATTCTTATAGATGCTGGTGGTTCACAATTTAATTTACAGAATTCATTTGCATACGGCATGGTATACACAAGGACAAAGATTATAGTATTGCATGTAGTCTACACCAAAGATCCCACCGCTTACGACCCCGGTTCGCTTAAGATCCCGCAGTTTAATTTTTTTTAAATTTTTTTACTATACAAAAGTAACACTTAAGATCCCGCTCTGATTCACTCAGAAGGTCTACTTTCGGCTAAGATCCCACATTTCAGATCATAATTTACGGAACAAAAACTCAGGTGGGCACAGCCGATCAACCAGGAGTGAAAAGCTGAGATCAAAGAACAGCCCGTCACATCAAAGATCAGTCACTCTCGTGAATGAGATGACGCGAAGTAAAACTAGATGAAACTATACAATGTTTGCCCCAGAAGGTATCACATCGAGATGAGAACTGACCAACGCATTTGTTTTCCCCAAACATCGCACTCGCATCTGAGCTCTCCACCTAAACGTGTGTAAGGCCTACAAGTTCGCTTTAGGCAGGATCACATCAAACTGTGAACTCTTCCCTGATCATTGCAGCTGTTGTCACTACTCCCGAATGCGCGACACAGACTAAAGCTTAATTGGTGTGGTGACAACGTAAAACGTAATGGTGCGTAAAGGGACAGGGGTACTCGGTCAGAGATGGAAAGCTATCAATTTTGGACAGGTTAAAGGGAAGAGCAACTGGATAAGCATAGATCTTGAGATAGGATAATATGTTAAAATGGTATGTGTTTGGTCATCAAGGTTGACCACTCTTTGCTCACCATATATCACAAACCCATCCAGAGGTCATAAAGTCAGTTCATTTGAGAATGAAGGGAGACCATTTTTACCGGTTGTGGGCCTTAACTCTTGTCCTGCATCTTGTGCCGAGATGCGAATCTTATCAGCAACCTATTACATTTTTTAATACCGTGGGAGTGGGTTAATCGATTATGAAAATAACGCTTATATCTTTTATAGCTTTCTATTTAAGTGTTACAAACACATGAATAACCCCCTCTCATAGGCTGATAAGACATTACAAGTAGTTACGCCCATTCAAATAACCTTTTTAGACACTCTTGTTTTCATGAATGATCTGGAGTTCGAAAGGGGACAATATAGGTCAATTTCCGAATGTTTTGCCCTCAATAGTCCATTTTATCTGCACAATGGTATTCGAAACTATCAAATGAGCTTAATAAATTTTTATCAGGTAGTATCATTTCATACAAAATCAAGCTCATTGAAAGATTTTGTATAGAAAAATGGAAGTCTTGTTTCCTGACTATCCTTTCGAGCTCGTCATGTCTAAATGGGTCAATTTGTTCTAATTTCATTGGAAGAACATCTAGAGCTACCAACTTGGTGTGATTTGAATGAGACGCATGTCTCGGTAATAAACCAACACAAGCTTATTGGGCAACATAAACCCGGCCTCCGCAGGACCAGGGAAAACATGGGTCACTGAAGACTCTTCTCTTGGTCCGTCGAATAAGATCCTGTTCTCCTAAGATCCCGCATTTTGCCTGCTCCCAAGCACCAGGATCTTAGGTGGAGACTACTTTAACTTGTAACAGAGATCTAGTAAGTGACCAGAAATTAAAATCCTGTCCATAGCAATCAACTGTCTATAAAGGTCATTTTTCTCAGTGATCTTGGGAGACCATAACGAGGACAAATTAGACTGTCCTACATGGTGTCTCTTGAGTTTTTAAGTTCTCATTTTTTTTTAAAAATACAAAGAACAATATAATATAAAAATAACAATACAATACAATGAATAACAATAGGAAGTGGTTACTCTCACCCAGGTGGAGAGTAAAAATACGATTGAATCGTATGGGTGAGACTTGCCAGCTTTGGCTATTCTCACCCCGTGTGAAACAAGACTTGTTTTTCCTAATTTCTGAATACTGTCCATCAGTGTGGATGATCAAATTGACAAAAACAAAGAAAAAAATGATGCTATAGCACAAAAGTAAACAAATTTGGCCATCTACAAAAATGCTACGTTAGTTCACTTTTCGAATTGAGGCGAACTACGCTGGTCGCCAACTTGTTTTGCCCGGAAGTTCTTGCTAGCCTACTCCTTCTCTCTCTCTCTGCATTTATCTCTTCCCCCCCCCCCCCTCTCTTTCTCTCTCGCTCACTGCCCTCAGACAAAATTGCGCGCTTTCAACACAAGAAGAGCGTTGGAACATTTGTTTACACACTGGTATCACGGTGAGCGCAGACCAGGTGAGAATAGCCGGTAAATTTTTACTTTCACTCCCGCACACAAATGCACTGCTTCGAGGGTCAAACTGCAGTACTGTTCGATGCAGATAACAAAAAGCCACTAAAACTGTCGCAAATCAATTGTTTTCAAGAAAACTTCAAAGCTAAAACTGTAAAATATTAAATTACGGGTTGAAACCCCCAGATTTTTGGGTATTATTGTAGAACTGGACCCAACTTACGTTGACTACTTTGTTATGGTTCTTGTAGGTTTTTGGGTGTGTTATTAACGAATATGATATTCAAAACCATCGCAGATGTCCCGTTTGCGAGATATTGCTATCTGTATTGTATTATATTTTCACAAACTTGGCGTACTAATACACTGGGAAAGAGCAAGGTGATTGTATGGCGAGTCATGTCATAGACTATGCGCAAGAGCAATCTAACCTTTTGAATGCTCAGGCGCACACAACTTCTAACCTTTAGCATATTAATTGTTGCGCATGCGCATTTCCCAGAGTCTGCTGCGTTTTGCTTACGTCCTTTCCCTCTTTAAGTTTGAAATCTTTTAGTCTGTCATTCTTGCACTGCTCCTTGGGTTAGGTTATGTCATGTCATGGATTCGTGCCAGTCGTGCACCTTCAATTATTTCTCAGCCATCTTAAGATTCTACAAATACAACCAGAAAAGTAATTATTTTTTACATTTGCATGGTGTTTTGCTGAAGGAGGTAGTGTGCGCTAAGTATGCAGTGCACATTTCGTGAGGATAAGTGTATGCCGCAGTAGGAACAGTATTGTGATTCCTAACTAAGACCAAAAAGAGGAGGTATTGTGGTTTCAGTGTTTCAAACAACAACAAGGGTTCTTTCTTAGATAATTGCAAAGAGCATGGCGAGTAAGGCAAGAGAATATAAGGTGTTCTTTAAGGGGGGTTTTTATCCTCTTTTTCGCCTTTAAAACCATTAGAATATAAAGGATTTCAGTGAGGGGGTTTTCACATTTTGGTTGATTTGCGGTGATTGTGATGGTCAAATTCGGTTATATCACAACAAAAAACTTCAGAAAATCACAATTGCGAGATGGGTCCAATACTGACACTGCAAAGTTACCTTTTTTTTTTGGAAAGCGCTATTTGCAACGCCACATTCTGAATAACTCCCGTGCTATTTGCAACGCCACATTCTGAATAGCTCCCGTGCTATTTGCAATGCTGCGTTCTGAATAGCTCCCGTGCTATTTGCAACACCGCGTTCTGAATAGCTCCCATGCTATTTGAAACGCCAGTACTAGATTTAGAATCTAGACTAGATGTAGTAGCAATCGTTTCTAAATGATAATTTGTAGTACTGCCTGAATTGTGGAAGCTTTCTCAGTTTTTTGATAAACCTCCTAGGATTTGACTCCTTTTTTTAACGACGTTGTCTTATTCCGATCAATATTGGGTAGATCTAGATCTAGAAAAATCTAGATATAGATTAGTTCTAACAATTGTTTCTGACATTGTTTGCACAAAAGTAGACGTCTTATTCATCTCTCATTTTATAATCATAATCATCTGAGTTAGAGTTTGAGCAAGTTTAAGTTGAAAGACGCTTGGATAACAATAACAAGACAGTGCAACTCAAACTTTAAGTTAGGCCTAGAGAACTTATACTAATCTGTCTACTGTCTACGTTCTCTAAGTCTAATGTTCAGTGCTTCCAAGCCTGGCATCGAATCCCGGTCCCGAAAGGTGTTTTTTTTTCCTTCTCCTGAGCCTAAAATTAAGAAATTAAAAAATTCGACTCACACACCAAGGAAAGCCACTACTGAACTTTAACCAAGCCTAAATTGGTAAAAGGAAAAGTATAGGCTATACTAAGGCCTACTTTGTGCAGAGCTCCTCTTAGGGACAAAACCAGAATGTGCATGCTTCATCATTACATTAAAAAAACTACAAAGCAACAAGATATAATTATGGGAACAATTTGTTGGTCAGTCGAGAAGGGGACAACAACAACAACAACAACAAAAAAGTTTTAAAAAACAACGTCCAGGACCGGGATCAAACCCACGCTAAAAAAATAATGGTTTGACTTCAAGCGCAGACGCGCTGTCACTTCGGCCATCAGGACTTCCGATAACGATGTGCAGATTAAGCTTGATATTTTACACGGCCACCTCTATTCTCACTCCGGGTGAGAATAGCGCAGGCGAGTCTTTTGGCTCTTCTCACCAGGTGTGCGTTCACCGTTATAGCCTAGATCTAGGCCAACCAATTTTGCGTTCACCCTAAACCACAGAATTCTACACTGTGATAACAGAAAAATTGTAGAATTCTGTGCCATGACCAAACGTTCCATTACTACTGTTAGCCTAATAAAAGCGTACAATTTTGTCATTGGGCAGTGGAGAGAGAGAGAGAGAGAGAAAGAGAGAGAGAGAGGAGTAGCGCAAGAACTTCCGGGCAAAACAAAATGGCGACCCGCGTAGTTCGGCTCGATTCGAAAAGTTTAATAGCTGTAGCATCTTTGTAGACGACAAAATTAATTTACTTTTGTGTTTTAACATAATTTTTAAACTTTGTTTTGGTCAATTTGATCGTCCACACCGATAGACAGTATTCAGAAAGAGACAGAGAGAGAGAAAAGGGGAGGCATAGATCTTGCGAGAACTTCCGGGCAAAACAAAATGGTGACCCCTGTAGTTCGGCTCGATTCGAAAAGTGAAATAGCCATAGCATCTTTGTAGTCAATAAAATTAGCTTACTTTTGTGCTATTATAACGTAATCTTTTCTTTGCCTTTATCCATTTGATCATCCACATCGATAGAAAGTATTCCGAAATTAGGAAAAACAGGTCTTGTTTCACACCGGGTGAGAATAGCCTACGGTGGCAAGTCTCACCCGGGGTGAGAGGTCGATCGTATTTCTATTCTCACCCCGGGTGAGAATAGCCACTTCTATTTTACACACAGCGACACAGTGTTTTATTTAGCACTGGCGCTAATCGCAACGCGGCGTTGCAAATAGGCACTTTCTTTTTTTTTTTACCCAGGCTCCCTTGAACCACCACCACCCCCCCCCCCCCACTCCCCACCACCCCCAATTGGTCCAAAGCAGCAAATTACTATGAGGTCAGGCAATGTGTGATAAAGATCTAGATCTAGCTCAATTAAGAACAATAAAATATTCTGAAAACTATTAATTTGCGGCGGAAATGAAAATGACAGTCTATTCGTGTTCATCAGCGCATCAATATTTAACTAGAAATTGGACAACTGGCAGCAAATAATAAGTGAAGAGAGTGTAAGTGTGGGACAGGAGGGAAAGTAAAAGAATACTGAATGGCAAAATAAGGCTCGCCCTCTCACCCACGGTGAGAGACCTACAATTGCTCTATTCTCAGGTGAGAATAGAGGTGGCCATGCCATAAAAACAATCAATTAATTCAAGCCCCTTCGTTAATTCAATTCAATCAATGAACAATGCCAGGAATGTGGCACTCTCAACTATTATTTTTACTGTTGAGCAGTGGCGGTGGGTGGACCAAGATTTGGGTGGGGCTTAGGTTTCTTCCACTTCTTTACCACCAAATAGCAAGCAATAAGAACAAAACAGTGATGATTCTTCTATACTCACGGCGAGCCACGGCGTTTTGAGAACCATTCAAATGAGAAGACTCACCTTTGTCTTCCATCTCTTTGTTCTTAGTTAAATTTAAGCTCTTCTGGGTGGTGGGGACGAAGCCGTTTCACCTCCAAATTTCTCTAATAAGTTTTTATCTGAAGAAAAAGATGCCTCGAAAGTGGTTTGATGTAATTAATAACTGTAAAATCTCAGCGGCACAAACGCACAGCACTCCAAACACATACCGTCTATGAGGTGGATTGGGTCGTGTTGTTGCGGAAAATAGAACGCGCCTAACAAAGGCCCAATGGGCGCATAGGTATCTGTGTCACTGGGGGAAAGTGTGTCGTAAACTTTCACCCCATTGTCAGGGCTGGGAGAGCGTGAGCCCTCTGTGCAGTGTTATTTTTTAAAAGTCTTCTACCTTTTTACAAGAAGAGTTTCATTAAAGACGGGCGTGGGAACCGGCTTATTCTTCCTGAGCCCTAACGACATTTGATTGGCTGTTAGGTTACTGTAGTTGTAAGCGGTGACAACAATGATAGGATAAATGAGCAAGCCGCCAAGCTGATAACTGAGTGTTCATTGCGTGCGATCATAACGGTTTCAACACATGCCGTTAAACTTAGAAATGACGCATCTTTCTGATTGGCTCCTAATTTTAGTAATGTGATGTCATCACTTCCTGGGATACCCACATGGAACGACGTGTTTTCGGTAACATTTCGGATTTTCTAGATCTAGATCTAGATCTAGAATCTAGATTCTAGATCTAGATCTATTAGGCCTACCTGGACATGATGGAAGACCGCACGAAAATTGCCGTAAAGACGCAGGAGGACTAGATAATATCTAGATCTAGATCTAGACTCTAGATATCTAAATTTAGATCTACCAACCCCCCCCCCCTCCTGCATTTTTAATCACTAATACATTTTTAAAAATAAACAACAACTTCAAAGTCAAAGCAACTCTACAAATTAGGCCTATAATTTATGGAACTGTTGGTCAGTCGGGAGGAGGAAAAGAGAAAAAAAAAACTGTCCGGGACCGGAATCGAACCGCTCCAAAAATCATTGCTCGACATCAAACGCAGACGCGCTATCAAATCAGCTATCAGAACTTCCGAGAAAATGGTGTAGATTAAGCATAATATACATAGACACTTCCATCTTTGGTGCCATGCGGTTGTCTATACTTAGATGTAGTCACGTGATCGGAGGGGTATCCTGGTCTGACGTCAAACAAGATGGGCGCCTTACCTAAAAATAGTTTGCATCATTTCTACTTTTAATCGCATGTGGTTTCAACTGCTTATTTCGTTATTTAAGAAGAAAGTGGCTATTCTCACCCGCCCGGAAGTTCTCGCAAGATCAACTCCTCCCCTCTTCTCTCTCTCTCTGTCTCTTTCTGAATACTGTCTATCGGTGTGGACGATCAAATTGACCAAAACAAAGTTAAAAAATGATGTTAAAACACAAAAGTAAATAAATTTGGTTGTCTACAAAGATGCTACGGCTATTTAACTTTTCGAATCGAGCCGAACTACGCGGGTCGCCATTTTGTTTTGCCCGGAAATTCTCGCGCTACTCCTCTCTCTTTCTCTCTCTCTCTCCACTGCCCACAGACAAAATTGTACGCTTTTAGTAGGCTACAATTGTAATGGAACGTTTGTTCACGGCATAGAATTCTACAATTTTTCTGTTATCACAGTGTAGAATTCTGTGGTTTAGGGTGAACGCAAAATTTGGTGAACGCGCACCGGGTGAGAATAGCCACAAGACTCGCCTGC
>NW_004798009.1:178706-180673 GCF_000002075.1 Aplysia californica | reverse complement strand
CGTGATGACTGAAAAACCCGGTAAGAGACGGCAGTCGATTGCTGGCAGTTGAAGAGTGAGGACGTAGAAAACTGAGTAGGAGAGTGAGTAGGGGAGCTCGGAAACGAAGAACAGCGGACCACTAGGCACCAGGGGCGCCACAGCGAAAGTAGTTCCGACCGGTGGTCCGGTAAAGTACAATCTTACCCTATTCTCACCCGGAATAGAGGTGGCCATTTAAGAAACTTTCATTAACTAAAGTAAAGGATAGAGTTGGGGTGGGGAGGGGGTGGGGGTGAGGGGCTCAAGCCTTCACTACCCACCGCCACTGCTGTTGAGGAGGAAACACTCGAAATAGAGAGGACAACGTCTCATCTATCATCCTAAAAGAACATAATAGAAGGGGAATAAACATCATTTAGTATAGAAATAATAATAGTACAGATCTAGATCTAGATCTACCTGCTTGTCAATATTTTTCTCTAACAGTCTTGTCTGCTGTTTTTCCTGTTTATTATGAATACCGGAAGTAATGAGTGATAGAGTTGCCGTTCTTGGGGAGTACAATCTGGCAGTTTGCCAGCGATGGGCGACTAGCTCAAAGTGTGTTGCCAACACAGAATTCTACACTTAGTGTAGAATTCACACAGAATTCTTCTACACTTTGTGTAGAATTCTGTGGTTGCCAAAGGTTGTTCAAATGAATGGTGCCGAATTTGCTTTTTCCGTGAAGAGAGCTTGCATTGTAACCACAAGATTATTATCAAATTAGAAATATTTTTCAAATAAATATTCTTTGAACATTTTCTTTTCATGGTGGAAGCAATTATTATTACAACTCATTTTTTCTTCTTTTTTCTGCTCATGACCTCTCCTGGTTTGTTTTTGGTTTTTTTTGTGTTTTTTGTGTTTTTGTTTTTGCGTTGTTGGTTGTTGTTTTTTGTAAGTGTTTTACGGCGCTTGCAACTGCACAAGGCCATAATATGAGCGCGCGGGACACATCAAAATGTTCAGTTGGTGGGAAATTTTTAATTTTTGACCGGGTGGGGGCGAGGCCTACGCTAGAGCTTATCGATTTTGGACCACCAAGGGATATTTATCTTGCGCAACTTGCACACGGGACCTCCGAGATTTTTCGCTCTTATTCGAGAAGTCTAGGCCTTAGATCATACCAACAGTGAGACCAGAGGTATGGCTGAAAGACAGCAGTAAGAAGGAGCCATGAGTAGCAGTAGATCAAGGTTGCAGAAAGAGTCAGCGGAGCCCAGATAGGAGTGGGCAACGGAGGAGAGGGGGTGGGGGGGAGTATAGTGGAGGCGAAAGCAGACGACAGAACATTGTTACAGAGCACGAAAGGGGGCGAAAGGAGACAATTTTAGAGAAGAAAAGTTTCCGTCGCTATCCGTATTCGAACCCGGGACCTATGGAATGAAAGGCGAACACCGTAACCTCTCGACCACGAACGCCTTTTTCTCTTCCTTTCTAAAATTCTCTAAATCGATTTCTGGGTTTGTATTTCCTAATTCAGACCGTTCAGAAGTTCCCGCGAGATAAAGAAGCCTACCTTGTTTTATACGACCATATCGTATTCATGTTACGTGGAGAAACGCCACACGTTCCACAACAGTTGAAAAGTTAAAGATAAAAAATGCTTTAGATCTAAATTTAGTGCGTTTTAAACATTTTAAAAAGGAGCAACTTCTCAAGTGAGGAAACTTGTTTTCACATTCGATTCGACTCTCTCTCTCTCTCTCTCTCTCTCTCTCTCTCTCTCTCTCTCATTCTCTCTCTCATTCTCTCTCTCCTTCTCTCTTGCTATCGATATCTTAGTCTACCTGTCTCTATCCCTCTCTGTCTCCCAGTCTCTCTATATATCTACCTATCCCCTCTCCCCTCCTTCCATCCCCTCTCTCTGTCTCTGTCTCTGTCTGTCTCTGTCTGTCTGTCTGTCTGTCTGTCTGTCTGTCTGTCTGTCTGTCTGTCTGTCT
>NW_004798009.1:176629-178586 GCF_000002075.1 Aplysia californica | reverse complement strand
TGTGTGTGTGTGTGTGTGTGTGTGTGTGCGCGTGCGTGCGCGCGCACGTGTGTGTGTGAGCGTTCGTTAGTAGAGCTGTTAATATTATAAGCCTAAAGTTGTTGCTGTCGTTGCGTGTTTGTGTGTGTATGTGTGTATGCGTGTGCGCATGTGTGTGTGAGTGTTTGATCGAGGCAGACAGACAGACAGACAGACAGAGAGACAGAAAGACAGACAGAGAGTAAATTAGTGTGTATGAGTATGTGAGAAAGTTGGGAAGTGTTTTACAGCGTTCGCAACTGCATACGGTCACATGAGCGTGCGCGACGCATTATTTTCGGTTGGTACGGCATTTTTTAATTTTGCCCGGGTGCCGGCCGAAGCCTACTCTTATTGATTTTGGACCACCAAGGTATTATTAACGTGCGCAACTTGCGCACGGGACTTCCGTTATTTTTTCGCTCTTATCCGAAAAGACTAAGTTTTAGATCTTACCTATCATAAGAGCAGGGGTGCGGCTGAAAGATAGCAGTAAGAAGGAGCCAAGAAGTAGCAGTAGAAAGGCTACAGAAAGAGACAGGAGCCCAGAGGAGGGGGCAAAGGATGGGAGGAGGTGGGGATCAATAGTGGAGACGAAAGCAGACGACAGAACATTGTTAGAGAGCAGGAAAGGAGGTGAAATGAGACAATTTTAGAGAACATTTTTCGGCCGCTACCCGGATTCGAACTCGGGATCTTTGAATGAGAGGCGAACACCGTAACATCTAGGCCACGGGAGCCCCCGGGATTGGTGGGGGGGAGGGGGGAAGGGTATTATTACATAAACTGGAGAAAACTAAATTGTCAGTTTCTTCCAGTGACCTACCAGGGGGGAATCCCTTACCGTATCATAATAATTATCAAGCCTGGCGATCCTCTCCAATCTCAAAACGCCATACAAAAAATGAAAGAGCAAACGGAAGACCAAGGTGGCGGTGATGAGACTATGAAACTGGCGCTCATATGACCGTATGCAGTTGGGAGCGCCGTAAAACCTCTACTGACACGTTTTTTTAAAAGGCAATGAAAGTTAAGCGCGCGTATAACAGAAGTAGAACTGACAAGGACAAAGCAAGGACATTAGAACAACCTATTTATAACTTCCTTAAAGGTAAACTGTAAAAGACAGGAGTAGGCCAGGCGTATAGTGAATGTGTCCACGTAAATGACGCTTCTTGGAGTTTTCTGGTAGGAATACACAATTGTGCGTTTTTGCACAAAGTTACGTCAAATCTCTATTTGATTGTCTACAGTGTGACGTATACATCTCGTCCAACTCAATAAATAACGTGGGTTTTTGCAGATAACTTTTGACCACCTACACCGCTTTTTATCAAACTTTTACAAGTAGTCTTGTATCAATGTGTCTCTACTGTAAGCCAATCACGACCCCAGCGCTTTCTTGTTGTATGTCCATTTTTTAAACAGTGAAAATGTGACTTCTTCTTCTAAACTCACTCTTTGTTATGAACTTTTTTTCACTGCTATTGAAAATGGATATACGACAGGAAAGTACCGAGGTCGCGAAGTGATTCAGGTCCGATTATTTTATAATAAGCAAAGTTTTCTTGTTTTCTTTCTTGAATATCATAATCTACGGAGTCCGAAAACGTGAGGACTTACAGTGTGACTCGTAAAATGTCGCCATACTTCGTATCTAAAAAGATACTAAAAGAAGTTGTTTTTTAACGCTTCTATTTCTGTAAGTCTCCCTGCTTGCATGCAATGTTTCGGGGGAGTTATTTGGGGAAACTTCCAGCTGTCATGTGTTCAAACCGGAGTTCAGCTTCTTTGAACCTTGATTGAACTTGAACCAAAGAAAACAAAGGAAGCATCATATAATGAAATATGTCCCCCAAATTGTACTGTAAATATGACTATTTTTAAACTCTCAAGAACGCGCAGGAAAAGTCAACCGCAAAGGGGCGGGTGGGGAGGG
>NW_004798009.1:174106-175674 GCF_000002075.1 Aplysia californica | reverse complement strand
GGCAAAACGGGCGACACCGACAAAACCGAAGATAACCTTCAATAACAAACGCGTTTCTTTTCAAGGT
The DNA here is from genome assembly GCF_000002075.1 of Aplysia californica. Classification (NCBI taxonomy): domain Eukaryota; kingdom Metazoa; phylum Mollusca; class Gastropoda; order Aplysiida; family Aplysiidae; genus Aplysia; species Aplysia californica. The sequence goes on along the minus strand of NW_004798009.1, from coordinate 175,607 downwards.
CGCATGTCGGACGATCGGTTTGGGCAGTTGGCCAATTGATAGTGTGCACGGAAGCCGCCCCTTCAAGCAATTATCAAAAGTCTGGAAAGTGAGCAACATCTCACGGCACACCAAGATTCGACTCTTTAATTCCAATGTCACGTCTATACTCCTCTACGGCCGCGAAATTTGGAAGACAACAAAGACAGAGCTGAATAATGTCCAGACTTTCATCAACAGATGTACGAGGAGTATCCTAAGAATTAAGTGGCAGAATAGAATAAGAAATGAAGAGCTGTGGGAAAGTACTGGACAAAAGATAAAAGTAAAAATAGGATTAAGAAAGTGGCGTTGGATGGGGCACACCTTCAGAAAGCCTAGCTGAAACATCAAAAGACAGTCACTGCAATGGAACCCACAGGGAGCACGAAGCAGGGGTAGGCCACGAGAGACAGGGAGAAGATGTGTGGAAAGGGACATGAGAGAGATGAAGCTCACTTGGAACGAGCTAGGAAGGATGGCCCAGGATACAGATAAATGGAAGCTTGTATGCGTGTATGAGGCCTACACCCTGCCAGGGGTGAAAGGCATTGATGACTGAAGCCGCCAGAAGCCGAACCAAGTCTAACTGAACCGAACCGATCCTCCTATGGGCACCGGGTATTAGATGTACCATGCCGAGTTCTAATGCAGATGACTCTAGTTTGAAAGCCGGGGTGTTCTTAAACTTCGGAGGTTTTGGAATTTTCCAGCGCTCCTTGCCTACTGACTTGTCACGGTCCCACTTAGGTGGTCGTTTTTAATTTTGCAAGTGCCGTCATAAATATTAGGCCTACCGGGTCGCACAGTGTAGAAAGTAAAATAGCGGAGTTGAACTCATTCTATACCTTTATCTTAATGGGTGTGTTAGGATCATTGGCCTTGTTTTCTCTTCATTTCTAGTCTACACATCATATAAATACAACTACTGGGCACAGCTGCCTTTGTGGCTTTGAGTTTGAGAGGCTAAAGTTATTCATTCCTTCATTAGTTGTTGGTGGTGTCGTTTGATTGTAGTTGATCCTTCTTCTTTATTATTCCTCTCTTGGTTCCGTCTGTCTGACCTGATTTTCCCTCAAACTGCATATTCTCTCTCTCTCTCTCTCTCTCTCTCTCTCTCTCTCTCTCTCTCTCTCTCACACACACACACACACACACACTCAGACTCCAGCACAGACAGAGATACAGAGATAGAGATGGAGAGGTTTGAGTGTGTGTGAGTGTGTTGGGGGAGGGGGAGCGCTACGTTGTATTCAGCACTTCGTTAGCACTTACTTAATACTTGTTTTACACTTGCTTAGCACGTGCTTAGCACTTGCTTAACACGTGCATAATATAGCACTTACAGTCTTCTAGGTGTCCTACTGTGAGCATGAGGCGGCAGGCCGTCCGTTTCGCCAGTCCTTTCTCACAACGTAACTCAACTCGTCGGTTGTATTTGATCAGGTTGGCATTTCGGAACACGACTTTTCCCCCTCCCCCC
>NW_004798009.1:168486-171760 GCF_000002075.1 Aplysia californica | reverse complement strand
ACTCACGCACACACAGCATCCCCTTTGTCTAGATGTCAGCTGAAGTGTCTCAACAGATTGTCAAACGCGAGTACACGTGTTATATAATAATAATATACAAGTTAAGATTAGAATAGATAAGCTTTATGACTTGTTAATGATAGAAACACTCACTCGTCGGGGCGTCAGCTGTGACTGGGGATTATTTCTACTACGTCCTTTTCTTCCCACCCTTCGTCATCCCCTCCATCTCCTCCCCCCCCCCCCTCTCTCCCCCCCTCCCCCCTCTTCTCCCTCCTCGTCCTTCTCCTTCTCCTCCTCAGATATAATATTTAAGCTCGTCACCTTTTACATATGAAAAATACGTGATTCATTTCCCTCGAGCAACCCGTTCAAGAACTTACCGTGGGGGATTCGAACCATTGTCGTCCACGCCGAAGCCCAGCCATTATGATTTGTTTGATGGCATTGAGGAAGGGAGCCCAAGACCTGAGACTTAATGGCTGAACAAGCACATGCAGAAAACACTGGTACGGATTTGTCAACTGTTTGAGAAAAAGAACAGCCCTGAAGCCCAATCCTTACCCTGTCCTCTTCATAGAGAGATCATAAAGTCTACCCTAATCCCCGTTCGTGTGCGGTAAGATCTGAACCATCATGTCCCTGACCCTAACCCTCATCCATGTTTGAAAAGATGTTAACTCTAACCATGACCCTAACCCTGTTTGATAAAGCATTGACCCTAACTTTAACCCACACTCCAGTCGCAAATGAATTTAACAATAACCCTAACTAACTGCTTTTGGGAAGACATTCTGGACAGAAAAAAACTGAGGTAGAAGATATCTTTTGATGAAAGGAAAAGTACATTGACCATAGAGCACTGTAGTCATGGACTTTTTTCCCCACGATGAGTTTCAAAGGTTACAGTGAACTAATGACTTGTACATGTGCAGTCAAAATTGTCTGAGAGAAAAATGTCTGTCTTAAACAGGTGACCGTCTTACATATTATTATTATAAAATTGTCATTACGATGTTTTCAAAACGCACGAGGGGGAGCGGAGGTGGTCGTTTGTACAGGTGATCGTCTTATGCAGGTGGCTGCCAGAGTAGATTCGACTGTATTTCTGTATAATAAATACCGTTCGGCCTACATGTTGAATAAGGTATAATAATATTTACATGCAATGGTAACCGAGCAAAACCCTATCAGCATGCGCTCTATACACTGGAAGCTTTTTCAATAGGAGAAAAAACTATTGTGTGGTTAGGGGGCTTCAAGACTCGCAGGAGGTCAAAGGAACACGAAGCGTAAATATGGCCCATTATACGTACAATCATGGGGGAAAAACCGTATTTGAAAGCATTCTCGGGCAGGGCTCCTAGACATGACAGCTTCCAGAAAAAAACTATGGATCTTCTACATTTGTTTAGGCGCCCCTAACCAGCAGTTTGGCCCGGTTTGCCATACATTTTGACACACCCAAAGTTCACTGACCTTTTGTCTGCAATCTTTTTAACGGAATCTGCTAAAGTCCAGAATAAAAGAAAAATAATAACGTCTGTGGTTTTCTAAAGGCGCAACAAGCCTTTCATATTTCAACCAGACACAGACTGCGAAAGAGGTCATTATGGTCCACGATATGACGTGATGACTTTTTTCGGTTAGTACCAACATTCGAAACTATAAGGTCGCCGTGACGCCATGCGCAAAAGCCAATTGTAACTTATTTTAGGAATGGAGGGTCCAACCAAATTACTTTTCACTGTGAGGCTTTATGGTTTGGGGGGGGGGGGGGGGGATTTCAGCCCCATAGGACCCTCGGTTGACTAATCAGTACATGTACTAAAGAAACCAAAAGTTAAAAAATATGGACGACGCTCCGTTAGTTCAGTTGGTATCATGTTAAGCAGATGGCTCGGGATCGAATCCCACACAGAGCGATTTTGAACTGGGGCTGTTCTGTCGAGTTTCCAAGGCTCTCAGCCCGTTTGGTTTGTGGTCAGTCATACCGGAGATGGACGTTCAATTCTGAAGTCCGGCCTCTTTAATAACCTAATAGTGTTGATAGGTGCGTTAAACCCTACACACTACAAAATAAAAATATGGAGAAAAATGGTGCACCAGTCATTTGCTTGAGAAGTTCGCGGGTTCGTTGTGGCGCTCTCTCAGTGGAGTAGTTGCTATATAGAGAGAAAAAGCAGCAAGTGCACGGGTTTAATGTCCCTATCAACACGTTTAGGTTATCTAAGAGGCGGGGCCCCCAAATTTTAAGTCCGTCTCCGATAGGACCGAGCCAAATGGTTTGAGTGAGATCCTTGAAAACTGAATTACTATAGCGCCCATTGCCATATATATAGAAACAGGGTAAGAACCTACAAGAAAACAAGAACGTCCCATTCGGAACTGACTTGACCTCGAACTCTGACCCGGGGTTACCAGGGGATTCACAGTGGGGTTGGTGCAAAAAGGTTGAAATATAGTTTTACAGCTCGGGGCAATGAAGTCATCCACGTAAATGAACGGGGCGCTGCGTGTGTTCACTTGGGTTACGAGCTTTGTTGTGAGGGCAAGAACAACAGACGGGTGAATTCTTTTCGAGACCCACGTGCAGACGTCCAGCAGATCTAGGAGGGAGATCTGCAAGCTTGCACTTACAGCTTCTGGGGAGTGAGGTGGGGGCTCAGATTGCTCATCAATGTAAATATGCTTAAATGAGAGAGGTGGGGGGGGGGGCATGGCATAGAGGTCAAGAAGGCCTCCATGTCTGACACGCGTGACGTCACTGTCACAAACTCTAGTACTACTTATATAATATTTTATTACTTTGGATAAGTACTAAATTGTCTAGGTCTTACAGTGACACGAGACAGATGACAGCAATCGTCGATCAAATATTATGCTCATAACAAGGTGAAATAGTTAAGCGACTCGGCCAATAGATATGGGAAAGTGAAGGTGGGGGGTATACTTTGTACTCATCGCTAGTCCTTCACTGAGTAGTTGCCGCGCAGTAGTGGTAGTGGCAGTTCTCAGGTAAAAGCAGGTGGCCAGAGTCAAAATAGGTCAAGTTCTAGAATAAGGGGTAAAAAATACATCATACGTGCCGATGTTTAGGAACAAAACCAGAAGAAGAAAAAATTATTACGTTTTTGCATGAGAATAATGAAGTAAATGATTGTTTTTATGTATTACGACAGAAATGAATTACAAACTGAAGTTGATACAAGCATAATAAATACAATAAAAATATACAATACGCAGCAGTTATTTGTTTACTCCTCCCCCCCCC
>NW_004798009.1:165961-167113 GCF_000002075.1 Aplysia californica | reverse complement strand
TCAAGATTGCGTCCCATTCATCTCGTAAGCTTTTCAAATCTTAAACCGGACTATTGATATTTGCCACCTCAACGTCAAGCGTCGCATCTCGTGCTTGAAGCACTGTATTTCTGTGATCGATTGCAGTGAGGATTTCGAGCCAAACAGATGCCATTATCACACATTCAAATGATGCAAAATACTTAAGAATACCAATCAAATCTGAACGTGTTTCTGGGGGGAGGTTCATTTGAAGAACAGTTTGAACAGCTTTCCTCAGTCCCCCGATGTGAGTCGCAAAAGGCCTGACACTGTCAACACGTGCTGACCAACGTGTCTGAGGCATACTGTGCAAAGAGATGGGAATTTTTTGCTTCAAAATTTCCCACCTTTGTGGACTGGAGCTAAAAACGTTATACAGCTTCTGTACAACTCCAAAGAAAGTTATAACTGTTGAACAGGTTTCTGCAGAATGCACACCACTCAAATTCAAACTATGACAGCCACAGGGAGAGTATGTGGCAAGTGAACACTGTCCTAAAAAGTGATCCTGTGCACCATTATTAAGACAGATCACACATGTTGCTATCGTTGTCGTAGCTTGGCCTCGGCAGTCTGTAATTGATGTTTTTTTTCATTCTTTGTATCAAGGATAATTTTAGCGATGTCTTCTCCTGTTTTCTTGTTACAATCTGCACATTCCTGAAATTCCTCTTCTACTTTGTAGACATTTGTATCACTGTCCAAGTGAACATAACGCAAAATAAAAACCGTATGCTCGACGTGTGAAGGGTCTGGAGTTGCATCAACGATATTGGAGTAATATATTGTTTCCGCTCTTTCATTCAAAATCATGTCTGTCACTTTTGATGCACAACATTGGATGAATTCATTTTGACTTTCTGGAGATAGATAGTGATCTCGTAGGCGCCTTTCTTCCTTGTGTGATTTTTCAACTTTTCTAAGATGCTCTGCAAGGAGAGGATCGTAATGGCCAATCAATTCCAGAAGTCCAAGAAAGCACTATCAAAAGTCTGTGAAGTTGTCAGACATACAGCTCAACTTGCAGCCAAATATATTTTATTTCAAAGCTTTGTACAGTACTCTCGCTCTCTCTCTCTCTCTCTCTCTCTCTCTCTCTCTCTCTCTCTCTCTCTCTCTCTCTCTCTCTCA
>NW_004798009.1:163081-164802 GCF_000002075.1 Aplysia californica | reverse complement strand
GAGAGAGAGAGAGAGAGAGAGAGAGAGAGAGAGAGAGAGAGAGAGAGAGAGGGGGGGGAGGCGCGACGGTCAGGGAAACAAAAACACCGATGAAATCATAGTTCCATGTGACCCCGTCTGACACCTGTAGTGTAAGTTCAGGCGGTAGGGTCATAATGCGAGTTCGATGTTAAGAGAAATCAGAGGCGTCGAAGAGTTCCCACATGAGAACACCCACACGTGATCCCTTTTTTCTAGGGTACTTAGCGTCAAGGGGAAACATAATATTATACCCCTTGTCGAGATTTACAGTGGGGATGTGATCGCAAGCATGAGCGTGGATGATCTAGGAAGAGACGAACAGTACAATGATAGCAAATTATCGATGCTTAGTTGAATAGTTGCGTGCACCCAGACGCACCTATGACTTGCATAAAGAGGATCCAGGTTTTCTTGAACGAGAGTCTAAGGAAGTTACTGAGGATCACGTGAACAGACAGGAAAGGCAGTGATGATGATGATGATGATGATGATGATGATGATGATGATGATGATGATGATGATGATGATGATGATGATGATGATGATGATGCCCTTGGCCTGGCACCCACTTAATCACTTCCGTCTAGCCTGTAACCACACGTAACCCTAAGAGTAAGACCCCCTTTGTTAGGCCCATTTCCCTGCTAGTATTCTAGTATACAGCGTTCATTTAGTTTTTCTCTCAGTTGCTCCCGAGGAAGCCCACGAGGCGAAATGTTGAGCTATTAAACAAATTTAAACATTTTATATTGTTATTTTATTTTGTCTAAAATTAAAACAAGACTCCCTCATACTCTGCTTACCAAACAATGATGATGATGATGATGATGATGATGATGATGATGATGATGATGAGGATGATGATGATGATGATGATCTGAAATGCGGGAACTTGGCGGATTTAGTCCTTTCAATTTCAGAATCCCGAGTGGGATCGTAGGGATGACTTTTGTGTAGTGAAATTTATTTTCTTAAAACAACGGAATCATAGGAGAACCGGGATCCTGGTGGGATCTTACATGGAGACTGCTATAACAATAATAGACTTAAACCGGGCAGAGATCTATCAAATGAGACTCAAACTCTTATTAACACTTAAATGTGTATAATTTACTTGCCTAGTCTCAAGGACCTTAAAGAATAAAACCTTCTTGTCTAATCTAGCTTTCAGTACGAGAATGATCAGGTAGCGCACGGCGCAGGTTGACCATGGTTCCACTGCGAGAGAGGGCTTCAACTTCTATCTGTATCATGCACTCCTACTTGCCGTCCACAGAGCAGCCTCTATTTCTATTTCTTATACCCTCCTTGATATTAGAATGACAGAATGAAGAACTCAGTACATGTAGGCCCTACCATCTCCTCAATGAACTACCCGAAACACTGGAAGTGAGGTAGAAACAGTGGGCTGGCAATGTTTAAACTAACAGAGGATTCAACTTCCCTTGAAGCAGACTATATGTCGCCTACAACCTTTCTAACGTTGAGATAAATATATTTGTATCATTGTGCTATACCGGGTGCCCATGGCGGATCGGAGTAGGTCGGATTGGGTCTATTAATGTCTGCTTCAGTGCACACAACGAATCTACTCCTCCCATGGTGTGTCAAATTTGTCAAAAATTGAAAATTTGACCGACGTACAGTGTTAGAGAACACAAGACTTGCCGTTCACAGCACATCCATTTCTTTTATATATA
>NW_004798009.1:159936-162509 GCF_000002075.1 Aplysia californica | reverse complement strand
CCCAGTCACTCCGCAGTTCCCGATCTCAAGACATTCTCAAGATGATCTCAAGATGGTCTCATGATCGGATCCGTGAGCGATTTCGTTTGTGCCCACACATTACACAGGCCAGCACATTATCAAAAATATGACTCTCACTCAAAGTGAGGTTGCTGCAGCCTGTGTATAGTTTGGGGTATTTCTCTGAAGAAGAAACGGCGAAAAAAATCATTATAATGCAAACAATTGCTTTTTCCTTGGGAGAAATTCACTCACACGCACCTTTTAAAGGAATTGACATTGCACTCTAGGGATTATAAAGATTATTTACGTAAGGACGGGGACACATATCCTTGGCTTTATGGAACAAAAGCTGTTCGCAATACCATATATAATATAGTCTTGGTGTGTAAATGTCTTGAGTTCCATCGCCAGAAATGTTTCCGCGTTCAGCTTTGAATACTCCTTTCTGAAGTCGCATTTAAAGTTGTTGTTTGTTTTGTTTTTATTATGCTATTATGACAGACATTCTTGTCAAAACTTTGCTCATATTCAATTCAATTAAGTTGTTGTATTCACAGTCTCTTAGAATTCGATTGCAATATTCTTGAGATTTTATTTTCCCCAAACACTCATACTGTTTGTATCTCAGTATGAATTCATAGGTTTTGTCTCTTGTCCACGATGCCACTTTAAGTCAAGTCACCCACCACTTCCAGCGCTGCTATAAACAGATAATCTGCAAGAATAATTACTGCGCAAGATCTAGTCTAGATTTCTCTAGCTCGTTGGCTCACGCAAAGAATAATTTATTAATATTAGCACCCCATTCCCCACCCCCACCCCCAGGGCAATGCAACTGACTGAAGGTGTCCTTAGGCCATTCCCTAAGGGGGGATATTGACATGTTCTTATGCACAATAAAATTATAAATGGGTTGACTTATCAATGCCATGCTCTTACTGTGCCGGAACAACATAGGGGGAACAGCTGCTTTTTCTTTCCTCCCCCTTACTATCGTCATTTTTTTCTCAAGGTGAAGGTGGACGTGGGATACATGGGACGTGGGATACATGGGACGTGGGATACATGGGACAACTGCAGTAACTCATAAACATTGAGATTCCGGTGTGCCACTTCCAAATTATTCCCACCTTCGGCTTTCATTTTCCTTTCGAACTGTGGATCTCCAAACTTTTGATGCTGGTTTCATTGGATTTGCTGAGAGACAACCCCTTCGTTTTGTTTCATGCCGAAACAGAGAAGCATCAAAAGACATTATTTTCCTTTGTTGTCATTATTTCAACATGCAACGTACTGTTTTCGTTTTTATCTTTTGCAAATCGTAGAATTTACAATCACATGTTGAATTTCACCAGGTTAGGGTTGGGATAGATGGGACCAAAAAAAAAAAAAAGACTTGTTGTTGGTATGCTTGGAACACAGTTCGTGATTGCCGATTACCAGAACAGTGCCGATTTTAGTTTCGAGTACCCTCAGCCTTTAACTGGGCTTGGGACCAGATATCATTAAGATTTTGCTTTGAATGAATAGGCTTTTCAAGCAACCCCCCCCCCCTTCCCATTTATTTACTGGACAGGGGTGATCTTTAAAGTGTTGGGCCAGCATTCTCTTTCTCATTCAGGATAAAGATTTAAGTTGTGAGACTTGTCCATCGGCGTACTATTGCTTGTTACATTATCCATTCTGTCTTGGCAGTGGATTTCTGTTTGGTATGCGTTTTTGTTTCAGCTTAGAATTGATCTGGAAATCGCTTAACGTCTGTAGAAAGACGAATATATGTGAAGGATTGTGATTTAATCAGGCGCTCGTGAAGAAATTAAAAATCTGGCATTTTAAGCAAGTTTCTGAATTTTTATCGGATTTTCGTGTTTTTTTGCTCACCACCTGTCATGCCCATTAAAGAACACATTTCTATGTGGATTTTACGGAAAAACGTTGATTAAAGGCACCCAAAAAATGTAAATTTCCAGTTTTCACGGACTCTCAAGTTTAGGAAATAACTCATTTTGGCGGCCATTTTCTCACTAATTTTACCTCTAAAACCAGGTGATCTCCGCCTCCTTCATTCGCAAATATCTTGACTTCTATTCAAGATAAATGGATTTTCTTTTTTCACCCAAAGCAAGACAAAAGAACAAGCTTTAAAATGATACCAAAAACGCTACATGCCCAAAAATTGACGAGAGCCTGATTCCGCCGCGTCGTAACTGTAGGATGGAATCGGCAATCTAAATTGTATTGATATCGTCCAAGGAGGTTTGTTTTAAGCTCCTTGATATCGTCAAAAACTGCGCCGGTCTGATAGTGCGCAGCTTTGATAGTTCCCTTCGGTGGATGGTTTTATATTTTATAATTGATTGAGAAAACGTGCTTGGGATCCATCTTGGCTATAATTGGAAGTTGTTTGATAGAGTACCGCACAAGAAAAGAAAGATATAGGCTTGGCCAAGCCTTTTTGTATCGTGTGCAGTGAGTACGCACACGGAGTTGGGGTTTTAGGTGACGAAGGTTCGAAAAATTTTACAAATTTTAGTGCTGATACTGTGTTAAAATTCAGTCACCAACCTTTT
>NW_004798009.1:156064-157756 GCF_000002075.1 Aplysia californica | reverse complement strand
CACACACACACACACACACACACACACACACACACACACACACACACACACACACTCACACTCTGATATCCGACCGGTCAAGCCGACATGCTACAAAGTTATATAATATAATTCAGACACCAGAAAACATACAACTGTTGTAACTGTTAGCTGGCTCTGTGCTGTGCAATAAAGCGTAACACTTATGCAATGCATTATACACCCCACAATGTTGAAGTGACACCTGTATGGGGTGTTTGGTAACAACCAAAATATTTCTCGCTACTCTTCATTAACAATAGACAACCAACTAGGCTAGATAACCTCTCACTTCGTCTGTAACAGTTTGCCTCAAACTTTGAGAACATTGAAGCACATTGGCAAAATAGCATTCATCTCGTGATGAGGGAAAGAAGTAAGATTTTCGTTTTAAAAAAATCGTTTCATTCAAAAAATATTTTTAAAAACTAACCAAAACAAAAACAAAAACAAAAATCATTGAGGACGTGCGTCCTAACAACGCTCGAAGACATGCCGTTTCGGGGCTTAAAAAAGAAGTGCAGCTAAGTTAGCATGGCATTTGGTCTCTTGTTGATCGGATATCACGTGCCCACTACGACCTTAAAGAGTTAATATATAGGTGTTTTACCACCACCCCCCCCCTCCCATCGACATAATCATTAGATATGGTACATCGATCATTTTGGAGGCAGGCTTCGACCCTGCCTGTCAGGGCCAACCCGGGCTGAGAGGTATACATCTCAGTAGAACGATTGAGATACTCAATAAAAATTCTCCCAACATGGGAATCGAACTCAGGTCTCCTGCGTTCGACGGCGAAATACCTGACTGCTTCCCCGGTTTAGCAAGACAGACTGAAAGAAATAAGACAAATATAAAGGGGGAAAAAAGAAGTTTGACCTACAAGTAGCGCCCTCCAACCACCCATGTGTCTTTTCTGTGACAGCGAGTAGGCGTATCTACTACACTATTGTATAAGGTTATCGCACGCCCGCCGGCCTCACAACATAATTTTGTACTAGATCTAGCAACGCCTATCAAGTAACATGCACCAACCGAACAACGGCCGACTCTCTAGGCCTAGTCTAGCCTACGCACGCAGCGTGCGTCTACAACAACGATTATTATTACCATCAGTTGCATAGCAACTGTCCCAACCTACGTCACAGCCCATGGAATTTTCCACTGGCTGATAGCTGGAGTGATTCAGTCCCTCCTCGTCCTTGAACTTGTCAAAAGACAGTTTGCTGTAGACCTCTGTAAATTTGATCAGAGGAAAGAGAGGCGTGGCGTCATGTTCATTGATTCGAGATCAATAAAGGAAGGGAAGATCCCACACAACACGACAAAACAAGCTGGTTGAATGTTAGCAGAGGTTACTCGACATTCCTGCCTTATCTAAGCTGACTCAGCAAAATAAAAGAAAAAACTAAGAAAACGTTAAAATCTCTCTAACCGAGTAACCGTGCAAAACTAATAATTCAAACTGTTAAGTTGTTGTTTAACTGTTTAATTAACAAAGATCACGTAACTTACAATATTAACAAAGCCTGGAGTATTTCTTTTTTTTTTTCTTTCTTTAAAAATGTAATGCACACTGTAACGTTGGCACTCATATGACCTTATGCAGTTGCGAGTGCAGTTTAAGACCTCTACCATAAAAAAAGACTAACGGGTTTTTCTGGGTGGGGG
>NW_004798009.1:97727-155927 GCF_000002075.1 Aplysia californica | reverse complement strand
AGAGAGAGAGAGAGAGAGAGCGTCTAGTTTTATTCAACAATTAAATGTCTCATCATTGCTACACTCCTGCATCTCAGATGTCTCCAGCCATTAGGCTCCTTGTCAAAACCGATGATAAGACTGATCTTTGCCCTAGACAGGAGGCCCTTTCGTTAGGAGAATCCAGCCAAAAAAAGAACCACCTTGTTAGCGTTTGTCTCTCAGAGATAAAAACATCGGAGTCCATATTATGGTGGAAGTGGAAATAACCATATAATATGACGAGACCAAAAAAAGAAAAACAACTTATTACGCTATCTTAATAGTGTGTGTGGGTTGTTTTGTTTTGTGTGGGTGTGTGTGTGGGTGTGTGTGGGTGTGGGTGTGTGTGGGTATGTTGGGGGGAGGGGCGGGGGCAGGGTGTCTTCGGGTATACGAATTCAAGTTCCATGAATATTGACTGAAATCATTTATAAGAATATCAGCTGTATAAAACCCTCACCTCTACTAATACGCCTCTCTCTGTCTGTTTATCTTTTGTATCCCTGTCTGTCTGTCTGTCTGTCCTCATTCTAAAAGCATTGCTGAAAGTGAAGTCTATGTCCTTTCCAAATGTTCACAGTATGAAAAATTTTCGATTAAAAAAACAACACATTTTAAAAAAAAATCATTATAATAACACAAGAGGATCTCATAACAGCTAATTACCCACCGTAGAAAATCTTTGGCAGTTTGATTTTCTTGGCAGCGAGCATGCTTGTTAATACATAATATTCAGCTGCCGGCTTTGTAAACTAATTTTATGTGAAAAAGATAGACCATGAAGGTACTGATGCATTTCTATATGATAATGGGACGCTATTTTATGATTTTGATGAGTCGCTGTCATGTCACGTTTAGTATTTCATTTTGACGACTCAATGTCGAATCATTATTGGCTTCCAGTAATACTGTGAAGTATGGGCCCCTTAAAGTCCTGGATGGACTACATAACGCAGTACTTGTGCTGTTCTGTTTAATTCCGTTCTACTCCGTTGATCCCCCCCACACACACACACTGCACGCACACGCCCGCACACACATACACACACACGCTAATACAAGCATATACACACATATATACACACACACTAATACAAGCACACACATACATTAATACAAGCACACACACACACACACACACACACACACACAAACACACACACACATACACACACACACACACACAAACACTCACCACACATACTAACACAAGTACATACACGTACAAGTGCACACACTTACTAACACAAGTACACACATACGAATACACGTGCACACACATACTAACACACGTACATACACAGACATAAAAGTACAAACACACACATACAAACACAGGCACACATATATACACACACTAGCATAAACATACAGAGTTATATAAGAACACCCTCTCCCTTTCCCCCTTGCAAACTCCATGTACTACTCTCTGGGTCTTTTCTCGCTTCACTTCACTTAATCTCACAAAACAAAATTAATCACTCTCTAAACAGAAAGAAAGAAAACATGAAAGAGAGGAGAGCAAACAACACACAAAATTGAAAAGCAAACCCGTGGACTGCTGGCAAAAGCCCGTTATTGTCATTCTGTTGGTAGGGCACCCCTTGCATCATTTAATCAAAAGGAAGGATCTCTGATTTCAACGTCCATCTCCGATAGGGCCTAGCCAAAAGGGTGGAGCACCTATTTGAAACTCAAAAAATCAACCATACTCCAGGAAGCCCCCACTGAGGATTCGAATCAGAGCCATCCGCTCAGTAGTCCAGCATAATACCAACTGAGTTAACAGTGCATCCTAAAATTCAGTGACATGTTCATAATAATCCATTACATAGATCTAATATTTGTTGCACCTTTTGTGATATAATGTAATTTTTAAAAATAAATAAAAACCAACGGATGCATGAGTTGTGGGCGTAATGGTATGTGTGTGTGTGTGTGTGTGTGTGTGTGTGTGTGTGTGTGTGTGTGTGTGTGTGTGTGTGTGTGTGTGTGTGTGTTGCAAATGTCCCAATTAACACAAGTTAGGAAAAATGTTGGATTGCTCTTTAGACCTTGCAAGCCAAGAAAAATCCAGGTTGACTGCGATTCTGCACCCCAAATGGATGGAGATACATTGTACTCGATAATATTAATATCTTTCTCCCACTGCAATCGAACTTGTTCACGTCTTTTGCAATCCCTGCAAAGTGCCTAACCACTACACAACAGACAGCAGCAGTGTGTGTGTGAGTGTGTACATACATGCATGCCGTTTATATTTATGCTGCATTGTTGCATGTCTAAACAATATGTGTCGGCACTTTATATAATGACTTATTGTGTTGCAAGTGCCTTAAAACTCTACTAAAACTAAAAGAATGCGTATAAGTTAGTGTGTGTGTGTGTGTGTGTGTGTGTGTGTGTGTGTGTGTGTGTGCGTGCGTGCGTGCGTGCGTGCGTGCGTGTGTGTGTGTGTGTGTGTGCGTGTGTTTAAGTGTGTGAGTGTTTAAATCTTACCCTGCAGCTCCTCTGAACTCTCATTTGAAGCTGTTTGAGAGTCAGGGTAGATCTTTCTAAATACATTGTCATGTGAACGAAACGGCGTTCCTATAGTGAGTGAAAATCGTAAAGCTGTTTCCGGAAGGACGAGGTCTCACGCTTTTTATTGCTGACCATGGATTACTGGTCACTTTCACGAGAAATGTACTTCAAAGCAAAGTGTGGAGAACATCAAAATGACTGCAGGCTTCCGTAAGAACATGTCAGACTTGTCTCATTTTGTTCTTAGATTTTAAAGGAATGAGACACGTTCACCGTGTTGTAATAGAAAATACCCCAAAATCTCTCAAGGAAATTAATGAGTAATATGTGCAAATAGACCAAGAAGTACTTTTTGAATCATTTTTTCCCCCCAAACGAATCTGTTGTTCTCGCTTCTAACTTTTCAGAGTTTTACTGTACTTTTGTCCGATGCCGCCAGCTGTTTACCTCCCGCAGCTGTTATCGACTGTGCTTGTCTGAAGGGCCGGACCCCGTGTGAAACAGCAAACCGTGTGAACCCCGTAGCACCAAACTTGGCTACCACGCCAAGCTGACTATTTATAGCCTAGCCTAGCGTCCGCAGCGTCAAGATCGAGGCGACCGCACACCACCGCTTCTCACTCTCAGTCTCAGTCTCGGTTTTTGGTTTTCGTTTCAACTGGAGCGCTTTTTTTGTTTGTCGGTGGTCGGTCGCACTCGCGGTCAGAGTTGGCAACGTTTCCAAAACCGGAATATAAAGAAAACAGCCCCACCAAATGTCAAGAGAACCGCCCCCTCCTCACACCTCAGCCTCCAACTGCACGGAACACCTCTCTCCCGCCCCCAATCCATTTTTTTTCTTTCTCTGTAATTGTAATTTTTAGTGTTCTTTGGACGTTAAGGTCCTTAGTCTTATTATACAACGAATACATATTGTACGACATACGTTCGATAAGATTTTGTGACAATATTCGCTTTTATACACATGTACTTCCCCCTCCTCTCATATATTATTATATTAATAATATTCTGACTGCACAGGTTTGGTGGGGATGGGGTCACGAGTTTTCCTTTTTAGTTGACAGGAAGTTTAGCAGACAAATAGATCTACGTGTTGTTTTGCACACATAGAAATGTGCACATTCACGTTTTGGAGAGAGAGAGAGAGAGAGAGAGAGAGAGAGAGAGAGAGAGAGAGAGAGAGAGAGAGAGAGAGAGAGAGAGAGAGAGAGAGAGAGAGAAATTCGTGGGCGGGGCGGGGGTGTGCATGGGCAGTTAGTCACGTTACATGTTTCAAAAGTATTCTGTGCGTCTCTTATTGCCAACCTGTATGTTTTACAAAATTACTTTGACTATTGATAATGCTACGAAGTTTATCCAGGGGATAAAGGATTGCCCCATGATGATTTGAAAAACAAAATGTGGGATGGCTTACTTGTGCACTCTTGATGATTTGAAAAACAAAATGTGGGATGGCTTACTTGTGCACTCTGGGCCAAGTGTGCAATTAAGGAAACCTAGATATCTATCTATCTATCTATTTATCTATCTATCTATCTATCTATCTATCTATCTATCTATCTATCTCTCTCTCTCTCTCTCTCTCTCTCTCTCTCTCTCTCTCTCTCTCTCTCTATATATATATATATATATATATATATATATATATCCCCTTGTTGTTCATCTCAGAAAAAGAACATTGTTGTAAGTAGATTTTTCTAAATGTTTCACGCCCTTTTTGACTCCTTTCTTGGCCAGATGTCATGAAGCTGAACATGTGTAAGTGTGGGGGTGGGGGAGTCAGTAATTACCCGAAGCCAACGTTTTTATAGCTTACTTATACAGGGCAGAGAAAGGTCTTTACATTGGCTATAAATATGTGTGTTTTAGATTCTAACGAACGTATTGCTTAGGCAAATATGTACTTTGGTGTGGAGGTAAGTCAAAAATTCTGGATGGCTGTTTTCCATTTTTTACTCTGTGTCAATTATCACACTGGCCGAGATTTGAACTTTAAATGAAACCTTTGATAAGTTAACATTTATTTCGGCATCCGACATTTACTTCGATCCACATTTTTACCCGCCGACATTTAGGAGTCAGGTCGACCACAGCAACAGCAACCAGCAGCATGACATTATTTTAATATTAACACGTGTCACCATTTTCTCAGTTTCAGTTTCACGTGCCTCAACGCATGCTTTGGACGTAAGCCAGCACCTGGCGAGGCCACACCTCATTATTTTACCAAAGTCAAGGTCGTCATCTAGTTCGGAGTGGAAAACTCCACGCAAACCACCACAATCCAGTCCGAACCGCCCCGAACCGGCTGCTGCCACAAGTTTCAGCGTCATGCGCGCACAAAGATCAATCAAGGTTTACTTGTCGAGGGCCCTGCCCTGCTGAAACGTGACGGGCCTTGAGTGTTGAATGACTGTCATTTTCCCGTGTAGCAGAGCGGTGCATTTCTCTTTGGCTGGGACGGATTTATTTTTTGTTGTTCCCTTATATTCTGCACCCGGCTGCTATAAAGTGATATTGTGATTGAGTAGGCTAAGTTTGTAAGACCAAGGAATAGCCTAGGCTACAGTGTGAGAAATAACAACAACCAATCAGGAAGCAGATTTTTTTCTCCCCTTGTTTGTCCAAAGTAGGACGCAACCTAAATTTAGTTTTCAAGCATGGACGTTATGCAGTCTTTATTCCCAAGAGCGTTTTTGTGAATACTTTTAGTTTATCATTTGAGGTGTTTTCCCCACTTCAGTTATGTGGGATGTTAAGAATATTGTGAATCAGTGTGTGAAGTGTGAGTGTAAGTTTACATCGCCAGAAAAACCGTTGAAACTTCTGCCATGCCTTCATTCCATGTGCCTGGACTGCCTGTATGGGCGAACTCCGTCTCGCCGGAAACAAAAGTCCGAAACACAGGCGACTGCAACCTCCGTTGTCAACAAGAAAGTGGACGGTGTAGCAAGCACAAGTGCACAGCAAAAACCAGAGGAGGCTGATAATGGAACGGAAAAAAATGCGAGCGAATCACCCCAGCAAGGTACAGTGGAATCTGATAAATCTACAGAAACGGGAGAGGAGTCTAAATCGAAGGTGGCCGGGGACAGCGAAGAAAGGGATGCAGCAGTCGACACCAGTACATGTGACACCGTCACCGGTTCTGTTGATAGCTCGAAGAAATCAGCTGCAGATAATACGAAGAGCAAGGAAGCATCAGACAGTAAGCTGTCAGCAGAAAATGATGGGGATACTCCAGGGGACAAACCAGTTGATAATGGTCAGCGATCATCAGACTCTAACGATTCTGAGAAGCTGACAGAATCGACAGAGACGAAAGCCAACAATGGATTGAGTAACACCTCAAATGCTGGAGATGGAGATCAAGTAAATCTAGATCTAGATCTAGGTGCAAGCAATGGAGAGGGCAGTGAGTCCACTAACAAGACTGGTTCAGACGTTGAAGTCAGTGATGAAACAGCAGAGCTGAAGCCAACACCTGTCACAGGTAGGCCTACTAAAGCTTCTGTCTGGATAATCGGGTTTTAACCCCAAGTGGAACGGTAACTATGGAGTGAGAAGTAGGGGTTTTAGCTCTGGCCACCTCTCTTCTCACCCGGGGTGAGAATAGTGCAGGCGTGTCTTTTGGCTATTCTCACCCGGTGCGCGTCCACCGTTATATAGCCTAGATCTAGATCTAGATTAGATGTAGGCCAACAAATTTTGCGTTCACCCTAAACCACAGAATTCTACACTGTGATAACAGAATAATTGTAGAATTCTGTGCTGTGAACAAACGTTCTATTACAACTGTAGCCTACTAAAAGCGTACAATTTTGTCTGTGGGCAGTGGAGAGAGAGAGAGAGAAAGAGAGAGAGAGAGGAGTAGCGCGAGAACTTCCGGGCAAAACAAAATGGCGACCCGCGTAGTTCGGCTCGTTTCGAAAAGTTAAATAGCCGTAACATCTTTGTAGGCAACCAAATTAATTTACTTTTGTGTTTTAACATAATTTTAAATCTTTGTTTTGGTCAATTTGATCGTCCACACCGATAGACAGTATTCAGAAAGAGACAGAGAGAGAGAAGAGGGGAGGAGTAGATCTTGTGAAGAACTTTCGGGCGGGTGAGAATAGCCACTTCCTTTAGCTCTACCGATTCTATTTAGATCTAGATCTAGCCTACTTCTGGTTCGAAACAATTACTTTTTGCTGCGCATGCCGATACGACGTTTGACGCCTGGTGAGGGAGAGAAAATGGATATTTTGTTGTTTCGTTCTTTAAAGTTAAAGTTAAGGAAGAGGCTAGCCGTACTTAATGACGGCTAGACTCGCAGTCTAGCCGTACTTAATGACGGCTAGACTCGCAGTCTTGCCGTACTTAAGTACGGCTAGACTCGGAGTCTAGCCGTACTTATTCTTAATATGAAGGCTAGACTGACCATTTACAAAAAATAGGCCTACTGAATTGTAAATATACATTTTTAGTGTGCAGTACCTAAAGCATAAATTTGTATTTGAGACGAAACCAGGTGCCTTAATGACTTAAACCTCCTGTTTTCTAATCTTAATAGGGCCTAAAGATAAGTACGGCTAGACTGGCAGTCTAGCCGTACTTAAAAGTACGGCTAGACTTCTTGTCTAGCCGTACTTAAGTACGGGTAGACAGCCAGGCTAGCCGTACTTAAGGACGGCTAGACTGTCAGGCTAGCTGTACTTAATATTGATGGCTGAATTGTAAATGAAATTTTTAGTTTGCAATGCCAAAAGTATTTGTATTTCAGACAAAACCAAAAGGTGCCTTACTGACTTGCATGTATTTGAACCTGAATAATTACTAGATCTAGATCTAATGAGACCTGTACGTACTTAACAGGCTTGAGTCGATTGGGCCAAACCTAGATCTTTAAGTACGGCTAGACTGGCAGTCTAGCCGTACTTAAATACGGCTAGCAGTCTAGCCGTACTTAAGTACGGCTAGCCACTTCGTAAAGTTAAAAGTCAAAAGCCAGAGACCCTCAGCCTGAAGTGCCAGGTTGTAATCATAGAGGAGTGAACTAAGCGTGAGACTGGAAGGAGACACTTACGCCAGAAAATAATATTCTTGAAAAACATATCTAGCCTAGATTCTACAGAACATAGAAAAGCGGATAGATATTTTTATAAAGAACGCCAGGAGTACGCCATTGCCATTGGCCAATATTTATAGTAGTAAAGTAGGCTTAGTAACAGCCATCTTGTACTACGGCTAGACTGCCAGTCTAGCCGTACTTAGATCTAGGTTTGGCCCAATCGACTCAAGCCTGTTAAGTACACAGATCTCATTAGATCTAGGTCTACTAGTAATTAAATTCAGGTTCAAATACATGCAAGTCAGTAAGGCACCTTTTGGTTTTGTCTGAAATACAAATACTTTAGCATTGCAAACTAAAAATTTTATTTACAATTCAGCCATCAATATTAAGTACGGCTAGCCTGACAGTCTAGCCGTCCTTAAGTACGGCTAGCCTGGCTGTCTACCCGTACTTAAGTACGGCTAGACTGCCAGTTTAGCCGTACTTATCTTAGGCCCTGTTAACATTAGAAAACAGGAGGTTTAAAATACATGCACTGTCATTAAGGCCCCTGGTTTCGTCTCAAATACAAATACTTTAGGTACTGCACACTAAAAATGTATATTTACAATTCAGTAGGCCTATTTTTTGTAAATAGGTCAGTCTAGCCATCATGTTACGAATAAGTACGCGTACTTAAGTACGGCTAGACTGCCAGTCTAGCCGTCATTAAGTACGGCTAGCCTCTTCCTTCCCACTTTGTTGACAGTCATGGTGGCAACACGACCGCACGACATATCTCAAGAATCTAGATCTACGCGGGTGGTTGGCGGGTGCTCTGGTGTGGTTTGCTTCTTCTGTCCACCTGTGGAAAATCTATCCTTCCTTATCTCCCTTTCTTCTTTTTTATGTTTGTTACTCTCTTGTAACATCTCTAATCTTCTGGCGCTCATATATGACCTTATATGCAGTTGTGAGCGCCGTAAAACCTCTACACTAAAAACTAAGATCTAGATCTAGATCTAGTAGATCTAGAATCTAGATTAGATTTAGTGGAAAAAAATTGAGACTTTTTTCCAAAGAAATAAAGATCACAGTGGAATTCTGATAAACTCAGCCCCTCGGGACAAAAAAAGAAGTGTAATTCATGTATTACTTTGGTTCAAGATGCCCCCCCCCCCCTAAAAAAAACAAAAAAACTTTTCTTAAGCATATTTTGTCAAACTTTGTCTTCACTCTGTTGTTTCTGTCCTGTCTGGCATCCCTGTTCTTTGTGTTGCCTATGGGTCATCAAGACTTTCGGATTTCTTCTCTGGATGTAAACAAATAGGTAATTGTTTACTTTCTCGCGTTAAATTCCGGCCGAGCCTAGACGAAACTCCATGCATCCCCTATTGGATATTCAAAACTTTGTGCTAGAGTTAAGAATACGTAAACCACGGCAATTTCATAATTTGTAGAGAGAATCTAGCTTCTAGTACAGTTGAACCTGTGTAAGTGTAAGACGGAATCGCAATGGAGCCAGAACAAAATTCCGTTTTAGGGGGAATTTAGGGAGAGATGGAGGTTGGGAGGGGGGGGGGGTTCAAAGTCCCAGCGGGTGGGATCAAATATCCCTTGTCCGATCAGCAAGCAGTGGTCAAAACTTCACACCTCTCAATTGCTATCCTGTCTGATACAGTGGAATTCTGTAACGAGAGGGAGGGGACCGGAGCCAAATGTCCGTTATAGCAGGATTCTCGCTATAAGGGATCCAGTAATACATTCAAAGGAAACTGTAAAGTAGGCCTAATCTATGAGTTTGGTGTTCTGTTTGTTTCCTTTTGCTATCCCCCCTGATGATAGTTTTGTTTCAACATGACCTCTAGGTCTTACTTGATCAAAGATCGAATCAGGTTTCTTTCTCTAGCGATGTAGACTGACAGCTCGGCGTTGGTGATCAGAAAGAAAAGGCTCTGGGCTAACTCGCCCACTGTGGTTTTCCCCCACCACACCCCACCCTGTGGTGCATTCTGTCTGCTTGCGCACGTCACACATTCGCTCCATCCATCACATTGCTGTGACCTCTCCATCCCCGCATCGGAGAAGTGAGAGGCATGGAAGGCCTTGATAATCTAAACTAGGCTTACGCTGGCCTATCACGCAATGCGTTCTGCTTGTCCCTCCCTACTCAGTCGCTCCGGCCTTCATTGTTGACGCACATGGGCTCTCCTATTCTTTGATTGGCTAGATCACCAAGTTTCTCATCTGGCGAGGTTTGCATTATGTATAATTGGTCTATGTACTGTGCACAGCAGCTGCAATATTCCGTTATAACCGACTCGCATGTTTGATAGCGCTATAGCAGTATTTTATTTACAGAGGTAAAGAGGAGAAACGGGGTTTTAGAATAGTGTCTTTATAACAGACTTCTCGTTTTTTCCGGACTCGTTATAAGTGGACTCCACTGTAATGACATGCGTCAGTCTTACTTATCTTATCTAATATTTGTGGGTGGTTGGCGGGTGCTCTGGTGTGGTTTGCTTCTTCTTTCCTGTCAAACATTTATCGTCCTTATCTCCCCTTCTTCTTTTTTATGTTTGTTACTCTCTTGTAACAGCTTCTAATCTTCTGGCGCTCATGGCTCATATGACTGTTATGCAGTTGCGAGCGCCATCACTAAAACTAAAAAACATCTTATACTAGAGGTGGGCGATTCCTGTTTTTTTCGGTAACCGTAGATTCCCGAATATTAAAGGCTAGGAATCGTAGGAATCGGCGCCGAATCCAATTACTTTCTTTATAGCCAGTGATGTGATTTCTTCCAGTGGCTCTAAGATTTCTTCCAGTGGTTTCGATCCGTACCCATTATTATGATTGTATATGCAGCGGCTAGCAGAACCCGACCCCTGCAATGACCTCCGGCGAGTAGCAATTAGTCCGACCCTTGCAATTACTTCCAGTTAGTCCGACACCTGCAATTTTTTTCCGGCAAGTGGCAATTACTCCGACCCCAGCAATTATTTCCGCCGAGTCGCGATACCTATGACTACTTCCGGCGAGTAGCTACTCCGACCCCAGCAATTATTTCCGCCGAGTCGTGATACCCATGACTACTTCCGGCGAGTAACGAGTTGTCCGACCCCAGCAATTACATCCGGCTAGTAACGATTAGTCCGATCCCTTTGTTGATTACTTGGGGTGGGAGGACACTACCCCTGGCACTACCCCACCCAATCTCTACAGTATGAAGTCAGAGACCAACACTGACCTACACCGAGAAATGAGAGTCTGTAATATAGAGCCTCGTAGGCCGACGTTACAGTTTTAGATTTTGAATTGAAAGAAAAGGGAATATTATTATAATTTAAAAACAACAACAGATGAATGAGAAAAAGGCGAAAGCAACGAATAAGTTTTGACACTGTATACTAGATCGATATAATCTTTGACAATGACTTTGCATCCCGACTACTCTTTCTTAAGTCTTCAAGATTCAGGATAATCTCGATTTCAGAACATAGCAAAGCACCAACATTTTTTTTTCCTTTTAAATACATTCTTTGAAGAAAAAATAAGATAAAAATAGAGTAATTGAGTAATAGAGTAATAGGGTAATATTTACCACCACAGTGCTTGCCTTTCATAGGACCACTGTTTGACCTCTCTTTTGATTCCACCCTTAGCCCCTCCCACCAATGCCACCCCTCACTGCCATCATGTAACAATGATTCAAGGAACTCTTTACTCGGCTGGCTGTACGATCAGGGCGGCAGGAATTGGTCAAATCTAATTTCACACCTCTGGCTTCTGGCTACCCAGGAAAGTTTCTGTAGTGGCTCGCTACTAGAGCACTCTCACGGGAAGTCGTGAGATTTCACACCTACACTACACTGACCATCTGCATGGCTCACGGATCACATGATGGAGTAACATCTACCCCGAAATTGCACCCCTACTCCTCTTTCTCGACCAGCGGCATAGCCATAGCGTTAAGTTTAGAGCCGGCGGAACCAAACTTGCAAATTTTTTCAAATCAAGGTTGAGCGGGCAAAGCATTTTCCGTCTTAGACAAGTGAAACCCTCGGAAGAGAGCGGATTTTTCTTTTCGTTTCCATGTTGGACAGGTTTCCGTTTTATACAGAGATAAATAAATATCAAGGGGGTAGTGGGGAGATTCCGTAAAAAAAAAGGATTCCATATATATACGAGCATTTGCCAAAAGGTGGGATACCTGGGCGTGACAAATGAGGTCCAATATCAACTTTTTATGTAATAATTCTTTGATCATTCATATTATATTATAATAGCCTAATGATGGCCTTTTCAGGCTCTGTAACTGCCAAAGCTGTTTAATGCAATGGTCTTGGTGTAATTCTGACTTGAATGACAGACATAGCAAAAAGTTCATTCATAACAATGATGACACAAATTTATGAATAATCAAAGTTCCTTTCTTCAGCTAGGCTGAGGTTATATTTTGTGACATAGCAAACAACTTCCAAAAATAATACAATTGACAGTTTATAAAAATCTTTATTAACTTTTGTTAAAATTACTCTTTTTGTGTCATAATAGTTATGAACGAACAATAAGAGACCAAAAAACTATCAATTATGTCAAGTTTCATTGACTAGAATTGTCTAAAATAACCCTCTGGTCTAATTATAGTCAAGTGATAAATGAACGACCATTTAACAGCTATTTTTAAACGCAAACTGGTCATAGGGCATGTTATGCATAAATTTAAAGTTCATTCATAACCATTATATAAATGACACACTGTTTCGTTCATAACTATTATGACAAATTTTACTTTGGGCCCCCAAAATTAACTTATTGTTCTGTCATTCACATAAAATGGTTTTCATTTATGAGACTCTCCTTAAAATATGATAGATTTGTCTATGTAGGAAGAATTCAAAGTTTATTTAAGTATGAAAAACCTTTAGAATACTTTTAAGATGGTTTGTTCATATAACCAATTATGACAAACTTAAATTTTGATCTAAAAATTAATACATTTTGATCAGTCATTCATTTTTAAAAACTTTTATTAAATGAAACTGTCCTCATAATATGTATCTCTGTACATGTTTTTAAAGTATATTAACACTGAAAAGCCCTCTAAATATATTAATGGACAATTAAACGCAAGAAAGTAGACAATTACCGCAAATGGATCGTGGACTTTAACGAACAGAACTACAAAATCACTGCGAAAATATCAAAGCCAGTTACAAAACATCATAATTATTATCAGGCTGGCTCTATTTCTCCGAACGCTCAGGAAAATAAACTTGAACTTGAACTCTCTTTCTCTGAACGGTTTCTGTTCTCGACACTTTTTGGTTATTTGCGAATGGAGTGGCCCCATGTGTGTGTGTGCCTGCCATGTGTTTGTATGTGTGTGTGTGTGTGTGTGCACCGTGTGAGTGCGTGTGTGTGTGTAAGATATAAACGGGAGGATGATATTTTGGTATGATTTAGTTTTTGCTTTAGGGATGACTAAATGCAAAATAGGTTACTACTGCCAAAGTCAAGCAGTCTTGTTTTCTCGCAGTACCTTTTGAAGGCATTTTGAAATGAAGTACAATAGTCCAGGAATGTTGTCCCAACTCCAATTGAAGTAGATCTCTATCTGAATATTCAAACAACTAAAATTTTCTCGCTCTAGAAATTGAATTCGATGCAAGAAAAAAAATGCTTCTTCCCAGTCCTGACAGAATGGTCTAATGAAAGATGATGCCAAACTCACGCAAATAACCAACAAAACTCGAGAACGGAAACCATTCGGAGAAATAGAGTTCAAGTTTATTATCCCGAAGGTTTGGAGAAATAGTCACTTCGTTATTATTATTATGGCTAGGCCGTGGCTAAATATGGTCAACACCGCTTACAACTATAGTGTCCCAGCAGCCAATGAAATGTCTTTAGGGCTCAGCAAAGGGTGAACCCTTTCCCACGACCCGCCCTTAATGAAACTCTTTTTATAAAAAAGGTAAAAGACTTGAAAAAAAGAACACTGTATTGCGGGCTCACGCTCTCCTAGCCTGACAATGGGGCGAAAGTTTACGGCACACTTACCCCCACTAACATAGTTACCTAAGCGCTCATTGGTTCTTTGTTAGGTGCGTTCAACTTTCTCGACTACACAGCATAATCCAGCTCATAGAAGTAATATATATATATTTGAAATGCTGTGTATGCATTTTTCTGTTTGTGCCGCTGATATTTAACTGTTAAATGAGGTTGAACTACTTTTAAGGCAACTTTTTCATCAGATGAACATTAATTAGAGGACATTTGGAGGTGAAATGGCTTCATCCCCACCATCAACAAGAATTTAACTTAGAGAACAAAGAGATGGAAAAGAGAGGTAACTCTTCTTGTTTGAATGGTTCTCAAAATGCCATTGCTCACCGTGAGTAAAAATCATCACTGTTTAGTTGTTGTTGCTTGCTATTTGGTGGTAAAGAAGTGGAAGCAACCTTAATCTAAGCCCCACCCAAATTTTGGTCCACCCACCGCCACTGTATGTATGTATATCACTAAAAAAAGTCACCTGTCCAATGCTGCCATGGCCACTATTTTATAGGATCCACCAAACCTGTTAAAGAACGGCCTCACAAATCTCTCATCGCCCGATGCTTTGTCATAAGTTATGTTATTTTGGCTCCAGACATGGACGAGCAGTCATAATCATTTATTATAATCCATTCACCTGTCGTATTATTAGTCCTTTCAATGTCCAATCATGTCCGGTACATCTCATCCACTTTCGTTTACCCAAGATGACGACCCAGTAACAATAAATTTTCAGCTGCCGGTGAGGAAGTGTGTGGTAATCGCAGTTTAAAGGTTTTATGTCTTGAAATATCTTAGCAAGAACGTAGAAAAATACATTTACAGAGTACTTGATCAAATTGGCTCCTCTGGAATGGATGCAAACTGAGCTATATAATATGAATTGTGCGCATTGCTGGATGACGGATTGTAAAGATAAGTTATGGGTTAAAACTTATCAGATTTAGATTGGGGGAGGGGGGGGGAGGGGGGGAATATAATTTTGTCCTCTATAGAAAATAGGTCTGGACTACTTTGGTATCGTAATGAATGCTTGATGTATCATTTGGAATTAACTCCTCCTAATTAATGAATAATTATTAATAATATATAATATAGCATTTGTATAGCACTTGCACTTTACCCTTGATATTATTACACCCAGCAGACCATTGAACACTCAGAAACATTCTCAGCTTCCGGGAAGTGTACCGTGCCAGCGGCTGATTAAGCACTCAAACACTAACGAACTGACAAGATCTTTCAGTCAATAGCTGGGTACCCTTTCTATCCTAGGTGAAGTGAGGAAAATTCATGTAAAGTGCTTTTCCCACAGAGACAATATTCAATGTCTGGCCCCTGACGGGATTTGAACCCACAACCCAACGGTTGCGAGTTTGAGAGCCAAACCACAAGGCCACGGACGAATAGCATAGAGAAATAGGGATACTTGTGGGTCTTGGGAACGTAGTCATGGTTTATATTTAAAAAAAAGTTTAAACAGTTGACTGTTGGAGGTTCCACCAGGGTTTTATTAATTAATCAGGTGTATGATACATGATGGTGGCCAGGCATAAATAATATGCATCCTGGGTAGAAAAGTAAGGAAAATCACTTGCTATTTTAGCAATCTCTCCTAACCGAGATCACAGCTAAACCATAGAAAACCCAGCAGCCCCACAGATTTGGGTGTTTAAAGCGGATGCCATAATACCATCAGGTCACACTTCCAGTGGCTCCCCAGCTATTCTTGTCCTGGAAGCAAGAACTTTGACTATAGTCAAATCAGTGAATGAATCAGTCTTTTATGCATGCATGTTCAGATCAGAGGTATGTTCATGATAAAGGGACTCGTTGCTAGATTTAAGATATTTTAAAGTTTTAACTTGGATGTGAAGTCCAAATATTTTTCCTTTTGAACGCTTTTGAGTGTGCATTGTTTTTTTATATATTGTCTTTTTATTTCAGAATGTCCAATATGCCGAGACCCCGTCGAGCAGGCGGGAATGGCCTTGATGGATAACATGTTTGCAGCACTGGATCCAGACCAGCCGTCATCACCAGTGGCAGACTCGAAGCACATGTGCACTGCTTGTGAGGAGGGACAGCAGGCAGAGTCATATTGCATGCAGTGTGAGGAGTGGCTGTGTGACAGCTGTGTTGATGCCCACAAGCGAGTGAGGATTACCAAAGATCACGTAATTTCTCCCAAAGATCAGGTGAGTGAAGAGAATTCTCTAACACACATTATTTATTGCTCCTGCACGGAAAAGTTAACCCTGTGGTTTGGGACTACTGTTACCCATATGTGCACTGCTCGCATTCATTGTGTATATCTAGCTGTCGACCCAAACGAACTCGGGTGTTTTTTTGGTCTGTTAGGCTCTGCAACAGAAAACAGATCGCTTCAGACCTTCTCCCGCAGTGTTGGACTCCATATTCACTCGGATAAAACGAAAGTTCTACGAATGAATGCAGTCGACGTTCCTATCACACTGCAAGGGGCACCATTGGCGGACGTTGAGTCCTTCACCTACCTGGGAAGTGTCATCAACAAGGCAGGGGGAACAGACGAAGACATCAAGGTCAGAATCAGAAAGGCAAGAGCAGCATTCATCATTCTCAGGAATGTATGGATGTCTAAGGAACTGGGATTGAACACCAAGCTGAGGATCTTCAAAACAAATGTGAACAAAACGTGAAGACTGTTCTACTGTATGGTTCAGAGACATGGAGGCTCACAGCATCAGCAGCAAGGAAACTGTGGAGCTTGGTAAATGGATGCCTACGAAGGATAGTGGGGATCAAGTGGTACAATCGAGTCACTAATGCTCAACTGTGGGAAAGAACAAGCCTAAGGCCAGTAAAGGAAGACATACAGGTGAAGAAATGGAAATGGATTGGACACACCCTGAGGAGACCCCTGACAAGCATCATCAGGCAGGCTTTAACGTGGAACCCACAAATTCACAAGGAAAGCGTAAGAACGGAAGACCAAAGAAGACATGGAGGCGAGCGGTACAAGTGGAAATTGAAAAAGCGGGGACATCATAGAAACAGATAGAAAAGGATGCTCAGGACAGACTTCGCTGGAGTAATGCTGTTGATGGCCTGTGCTCCACTGGGAGTTAAAAAGGGCGAGAAAGAGAGGCTCTGGGGATAGGTTTTTTTACTCTTTGCAGTCACACAGCCAGCAGTATAAAATACCCCATCTGGTCACCCAGCCAGGAGAGCGACTGCAACCCACTTCTTGGACCTGTTTCACCAGCACATTTGTTTCCTAAAGCACACAAGCATTTTTCTATCTTACGTTTAAAGGGTAACTTTTGTAAGCTGAGAGAGCTGTTCTTGACTTGTGGCACAGGACTTGTGGCAACCGTAGTCTAATGTGATTGTTAATGGTCTCATTATTTGTTCTTCACAGAAGACATAATTTTCAAGACCACTCTCTACTGATACAGGGTATAATAAAATGCATGGTATTGACCTAAAACAGTGTCAACTATCACATCATGTCGTCAAGTTCTCAGTTCAACATTGCCAGTACGGGTTACTTCACAGAAATTTCCTTTGAAATTATTGTACTGACCACTAGTAATAGTGGCACTTAAATGACCAAAATTGAGTCTATAGTGCCGTAAAACACCTGCTTAATCAAAATCATTTGTAATAGGCTAGTCAATTTTTTTTCCCCTGGATTAATTAATGGTTTCAAGCCATATACAAACTATCATTATAATTTTATTTAATAAAACTTTTAATTGGTACTTATAGGATATTTTTTTTTCTTAACAGGAAGTTCAGGGGTATTGTAGGATATGAAAATACAGGCTTTTTAGTATTTAAAGACATAAATGTTGGAATTAATTTGTACAATTCTGTAGCACTCTCTTCTGCCCAGCGTGATCATGTTTACGTGCTTAGTCATGTTTGTTTTTTCAGTGTTAGTGTTGTTCTAATGCATTCCTCAGACCTGCCACTCATCCCGATTTAATCGGGATATCCCAATTTTTTGCCCCAAATCTCAAGCATCCCGATTTTCCCGATTTCGATCGCCAGTATCCTGATTTTTTGTCGTTGCGTCTGTTGCGTTCGATTCTTAGAAAAAAATAAAAAAAGTTCTGCAATCTCTTTTGTTTAAAAACACCGATTGGGCTTTTTATCTGCAGGAACTTGAAACGCTATTTTCTAAATCATCTATGCCGAATCTAGATCTAGTAGATGACTAACGCAAGTTATTTAAACTAAAATCGACCTAGTTTCAAACGCTCATTCGCATCACATGACATGACCTCGTACGTGTGGTGAGTAGCGCGTGTGTCGGGGACCGTCGGTTGTCGGGCTCAACAAAGTTCATTCACACCGGTCGCGTCGGTCGAGGTGTTTTTGGGACTTAACCAGTGTGGACGGCCGGGGGGAGGGGGTGGGGGTATTGTTATGACACTTTGGCTTAAAGTGCGTGCCGTAATACAGGTACTAATTAAGGGGAAAGGAAAAAAAAAAATGAACAGCCAGCCTTGGCGCGATCTTTTTTTCGATATGAGGGAAGTCAAACGTATATAGTTACTCCAAGGTTAAAACGCGGGCGTTTTGCGTGGAGAGTTACGTGTCAGCTGTTTTCAAGACTACGAGTGTTTCAGCATCACTGCGATCTTCGCTCCCCCAGTCTATCCAACTTCGACTCGAGTACATATATGCTGTCTTTCAGTTTTCCCTCTATTTAGAGGCCCAAACGTGAACTTATTCCTGCAAAAGTTTTGCCTTGCGTACTCGCCTCAAGGGAACCAGGACCCCCCCCCCTTCCCCAGTGCCCTTTATGACTGATTTGCCGTTGATCCCGATTTTTTTCACCAGATCCTGATTTTTTAACTCAGAAATCCTGATTTTTAGATTTCATAGAGTGGCAGGTCTGATTCCTTACTGTTGTGGCTTCAGATTGAATATGATTGTGTTGCCTTTCTAGTTTGTAGATTTGAATGCGGCGTTGCTATCATTATATTTTCGGAACTGTCATTTTCATTTTGGACAGGTTAAAGTTGTGACCAGCAAGTCCCCCTGGGAACAGCTCATGACTTGCAAACAGCACAAGCAAGAACAATTGAAGTTTTTCTGTGAGAAATGTGAAAAACTCACCTGCAGAGATTGTCAGTTACTGGACCACAAGGACCACAAGTACCAGTTCCTCGACCAGGTGCTCTTAAGACTGACAATAATAATAATAATGATAATAATAGATAGCATTACGCACTTTACAATTCAGCTTCTTTAACAAAATTTAATGGATTTTTATCAATATTGTTTTAGGACTTTACCCTCACCAGGGCTCTTCTATTGTGTTCATCTGCTTGGTTTTAACCCGGTGAGCTTGAGAACACTTGTAGGCATTTGTTATTTTTACTCTCTCGCAAAGACTGCATGCTTCAAGGCCTGGTGGTGTATGTGTCAATCAACAGTTGACACAAAGGAGCTCAGATGCCTAGGTCCTGTACGCTTTAGGGGCCAGGGCTGAAAGGGTTAAGGGCTGTCGACTGTTCTTGTAATTTCACCCACACTGCTTCTGAAAGTTGTAGGCCTTATTTTCTCTATAAGAAGTAGTGTGTTTTGTGTTTCATGCTGTTATGTAGTTTCACTTTTAAAAGTACATGTTAGAGAAAATTGGTGCGTTCAATTCTTATTTTTATCCAGCCCTGCCTCAAAAACTTTTAGACAGACTTCAAATCAAATGGTAAAAGGCCAGATATTAACATCTTGCGTGGCCTATCGACTTACTGAAGTAAAATTTCAAAAGAAGTGCAAAATTGCTGAAGATTTGTTAGTGAAGGCTGTGGGTGATTGGTGGGTGTTTTTCATGTGTAGTTTTTTTTTTTTGTCTCTTCTGTGTAACTATCCTTTACTCATATAATGCTAAAACGAGTCCTTTATTAATCGCACATTGCTTGTTATTTTCATACTCTTTTTTTTCTCTTAAATATCTTTTTTGTTTTGAGTATTTACTGTAAATTTTGGCCTGGCTAATTGACTTGTTGAATTAAAGTTTCAAGAGGAATTCAGATTGTTGAAGAATGAAGGTTGTGGGTGATTGTTGGGTACTCTTCATTTATAGTTAGTTCTTTTGTCTTTTCTGCTACTGTCTTTCGCTCCTGGTAAAATTTGTCTTTTGTTGTCTTCCACACTCCTTTTCCTTTTTGTATGTTTTTTATTAAAG
Source organism: Aplysia californica (assembly GCF_000002075.1). Lineage (NCBI taxonomy): Eukaryota > Metazoa > Mollusca > Gastropoda > Aplysiida > Aplysiidae > Aplysia > Aplysia californica. Next base: position 136,098 of record NW_004798009.1, on the reverse strand, counting down.
CGTTTACCTCCATCCAGTTAGACTTGTTGTTAATGTGTTTCTTAATGTTCTCAGGCGGCAGAGCAGTACAAAGCTAGATTAAAAGGAAGTCTTGCATTGATGGGCGAGAAAAGAAACAAACTGTCTGCAAACCGGGAAGAGATTGAACTGAAGTTGTCAAACTGCAAGGAGCAGAAAGATTCTCTGCAGCAGGATATCCTCAAACAGGCAGATGTGCTGGTCAAAGGAATCAGGCAGGTGAGGAAACTTTCCTGTCACTCGTCAGAAGGGAAAGATGTTGGGCACTGGCAATGTATTTTTGGGCAAAGGTTGGATCGAAAATTATTTTTATATCAACTTACAAATTTTATTATTTCTATGTTGATTAACAATGATAAGTCTAGAGGAGAGGAATGCTGAGCAGAAATATATACAAAGCTTGTTTTGTTGTGTTTTAAGTAAAAGCACATTTTTGTTTATTCTTTGTTAAAATTTTATCTGTAGTGTAGCCTCATAAATTGATGCTACAGGACGATCATTTTTTCATCTACTGACCAGGTGATCCATTCATTTTTTACAGGCAGTGTGGGGTGTTTTGTCCAACTTGGCCAGCTTTACAGATGCTGCCACAAAACGTCTGAATAAGGAAATTGACGACGTGTCTGATCTGGTGACCAAGTTTGACCACTGCATTCAGTTCATGGAGGACATTTTGCAGGACGGGTCAAGCATGTCCCTCCTGTACTCTAAAGGGAGTGTGGAGTCCAAGTGCCGCAAAGTCTACCACACTCAGGTAAGCCAGGGTTGCGCAATGGTATCTTAGAATTATGTGGTGGTACACCAGATTTATGTTGTCGTGTGCCAGAGATAGGCTGTAGTACGTCGTAGTTATGTTTTGGGATGTCAGAGTTGTGTTGATTCATCTCTGTCAATCTCTTCCTCTGTGCCACTGGCTGATCCTACTACTTTTCTTTCCCTTTGTTGTAGGTGTAAATTTTTTTACTAAAACAAAAAAAGAAACTTGTAGTAGACTTCTTTGCATTATATCGACCCGAGTACTAACTTAATCATAGTTTTTGTCTCCCAAAAGCTGAAGATGTCAGTTTTCTCTTCTTAAATTGTCAAAATAAATGTGCTGAACCCGTTTGTTTATGCAGGTTGATCCTCAGTCTCTGAAAGGAACCTTACAGATTCGATACAAGCATGATGTCAACTGGCTTCTAGGGAATCTCAACAAAATTGGATCTATCTTCGTGAACGGAGTGCGCTATCCACCAGACAAAAATGTAAGCGGCGCCCAGAACCGCCACAATCCGAACAGCAGCTCGTATCAAGAACAAAGGGCGGGAGGTTTGAGTGCGACCAGCCCTCACCTCCAGCACATGGCAAATCAGGTAAGATTTCACCTCCACAGAATGCTGCAAATTTATAGGGTAATTTTTGCTTGATAATGTTGTATATGTGACAAAAAACATTATACCCTAAATAGAGATATGGTATTCGTCTTTCTGTCAAAAAGTTGTGGGTCTAATCCTGTCAGCAAGGAAAAAGGTTTTCTTATCTAAAAATGTTCTATTTTGTCTCCTTTCCCATTCTAGTCCTGTTCTGTCATCTGATTTCAAAAACACTTTTTCCCCCCACCCCTAGCCTCTTCTGTGCTCCCTGACATCTGGATTTTAACTGCTACTCTTAGCTCCTTTTTACTGCTGTCTTTCATCCCCACCTCTGATCCTGGAATAGGTAAGAAGGAACACCTAGTCTTCTCACAAGAGGGTGAAGAATCTTGGTCTTGTGTGCAAGCTGCGCTCAATCATTTTGTGCTTGTAAAATCAGGAAGAGAAGGCTTCTGCCTCCACCTGGGTGAAATTCAGAATGGATTCCTACCAAAACTGAAAATACATTAGTTGGTTCAACAAATTTTTAGAGTACTTTTGAAATCAGAATGTGGCTACCTGAAGGCAAGGGACCCTACGAAGTAAGAAAAATGGTCATACATATAAAAGTCTGTTGCACTGCATGCTGAAGATTCAGCTGTTGACTACCCCTGAGGTCTAGATGGGGAAGGTGTAGAAGAAGAATAAGATTTATTCATAATCCTTGTCTCCTTGATATCCATTTGCACTGCCTGGTAACATTTATTTCTGCTGGTGGGTCATGCTTCTTGTCATTCCCCTCTGTTGTTTCTACCTGTCTGTCCAGCTTTTTCTTTTTCTGTTATCATGTTAGTATACTTCTCTTTGCTCAAACTTAAAGTGTGATAAATGTTAAGTGTTATTTCTCCCCAACTGCCAGCCTATCCCAGGCCAACAGGTTCCGTCTGCTGAGTGGACCAAGTTCATTCAGACCGTGTCCAAACCATCGGGCCAGCCCCATGCCCCTCCTAACATGACTCTATCAGCTCTGGGTCCCGGTGCCTCTCTCCCTCCGCAACTGACCCTGCCCAACCGACGAGGCCAGGCCTCCGGCATGCCACAGCCTTGGGCAGGTTTGTGTTTGACTCTTTCTGGTGATGAACTGTGTATATCTATTTTACATTCCTTAAATATTGGCTAAAGAGAAATTATATTCTCTAGTTCATTTGTTAGGCGCATGTACTTTGGCTTCCAAAAAAGTCGACATATTCTTGATTTTTTGCACACATTTACTTTAGATCTAAAAAGATTTTTGTCTATGCTGTGGATATATCTTTTCTCAGAAAATGTAGTTGGCGGCCATGGACATGACTGATGTGTGGCCAAATGAATGCTGGCCCCTAAGGTGTTAGGTCTTGGTTTTTAGTATTGTAAAATGGTTTTCTCAATTTCATAGATTTTCTTTCGTGCCTCATTACAGGACATGTTACTTTGTGGAAGGTTTCCAATGATGTCTCAGTGTTCATTGCTGTTCTTGCTTTGCTTATACTGAGTGTGATTGAGACTCACAGAGTGACCTGGACTGGAAAGGGATGCTATTGTAGGATGGAGCTGAAAATGCTGTAGCCTGTTACGTCATGCCATCTTTTCTCACACGGTCTGTAAAATGTTTTCTAAGTGGAATAACATTTTTATTTGTATTGTTCCTGGTATGCATACAATAACTTCTTCAATTGAACAAATGGGGAAATATTTTTGGTCTAGTGTGTTAAAAAAATTAGAGAGGGCATGATGACACAAGACTTGCACTGATCAGAACCATGCGTTTCTATGGAACAGTAATTGTTGTATTTTCTCCCTGTACTGAAAGGGCTACGTTTTCGTTCAGCAGCTCCACCAGGAATTCCAGGGGGCTCCACCTTCGCTGGGCACCTAGTTGCTGGGCAACTTCTCACTCCTCAGCAGCAGCAGGTATGTGTGGTTTGTTTTTTGTCTTAGTGTAATACTAGTAAGTTTTCTGCATTAGAATTTACTCCCACGGTCTTTTTCTGCCTTTTGGACTTGGATCTTTTTAAAAAAGTGATAGTTGGCATGTGGTGTGTGTTGTGTTGTTATATTACATAGGTTTATGGTCCCTTTCAACATTGTAAGGTTTCATAGGCATGATGGAGTTAGCAAGTAGGGAGCCTTGAAATCTCGAAACAACTGAAAGTCGGCTTGGTGCTGAGTTATATTGTATTACTGTTCACATACCCATCATTTTTGTATCAATGTCCCTCTCTTATCTCAAACTAAATGTTGTCTGTTGTTGTATTTTTGTAGCAGTTTACTTATGGCCTTCCATTTTTTTGTTGGAATAGTTATTTGGAACTATAGTCGAATCTGTTGTAATGGCCATCTGTATTAGAAAATCACCTTCACAAGTGGCCATTTCCCATTTCCTACCTTGCATATATTTGTTCATCATAATAATACTGTGTAAGATGGCCACTTCTGTCCTTGACAATGGGTGGCTGTCCAAGACAGATTCGACTGTATTAGGATAACTACCCAAAGCTGATCTACTAAAAATCTAAATGCTGATCATGTACCTCTTTTTTATTTAGACCACAAGATCGTCCTTCACACCGATGAGATTACACCACCGGCCAGCGACGCAGTCGCAGTTCTCCCAGAATGAGCAGAGTGAGTAATAATGATAATAATAATATAATAATAATAAAAATAATATAAACAGCATTTGTATATTATGAGATTTACTTTGCTTTCAGTTTTCTGTGTGCTTCTTGTTACTTGGACTCTACTTCGGTGGTCTTGAACTTGAACAGTTGAGTTTTACGGTCAACTTGGACCCTCTAATACAACTTTTAGAAAATAGTATGTATAAAGTCGAACCTGCCTTAATGGAAACCTGTCTTAACAGAATCTCCCTGCTCCCCCCTTGGTATAGTCCTCTTTAAATACCTGTATAAAACGGAAGCCTGTCCAACGCGGAAACGGAAAGAAGAATCTGCTCCCTTCCAAGGGTTTTACCTGTCTAAGACGGAAAATGTTTTGCCCGTTCGCGGTCCTGATTTGAAACAAAACTCGCTTGTTTGGTTTCGTCCGCTGGCTCTAAACATGCTATGCTGCTGGGCGAGGAAGGGAAGTAGGAGTGCAATTTGAGGATAGATATTACCCCATCTATGTGAGCCCTGAGCGATGAAGATGGTCAGGATGGTGTGGGTGTGAAATCTCACGAGTGTCAGTGAAAGTGCTCGAGTGGCGCTCCAGCACACACCTTTCATTGGTAGCAAGAGGCCAGAGGTGTGAAATTAGTTTGACCAATGCCTGCCGCCCTGATCGTACGCCCACCTGAGAAAAGAGTTCCTCGAATCGTTGTTACGTGGTGGGGAGGGGTTGTTGGTTGACTGTGCTTATTACACCGATGGATGGGGCTAGGGGTGGAAGCAAAGGAGTTGTTCAAAGGTTTGTTTTTAATAGGCCTAACAGTGGTCCTATGAAATGCAAGCACTGGTGGTAATTGGATAAATAAGAACTGTCCCATGTCATTATCAGAGAGGATAGCAGGTGAGAGGTGTGAAATTTTGACCACTTGTGATTGCTTGCCGACCGGACAAGCGACCTTTGTTGATTTCACTGGCTGGGCCTTTGACCCCCTGCCCCCCCATCTCCTGGCTAAATTCCCTTGTCTTAGACGGAATTTTTTTCTGGCTCCCTTTCGATTCCGTCTTACACAGGTTTGAGTGTGTATGGGGGCTCTCGTGGCTTAGAGGTTAAGGTGTTTGCCGTTCATTCAAAGGTCCCGGTTCAAATCCGGGTAGCGACAGAAAAATTGTCTTCTCTAAATTTGTCTCCTTTCACCTCCTTTCCTGCTCTCTTGCAATGTTCTGTCGTCTGCTTTCGTCTCCACCTTCTGCCCCCACCCCCATACCTCATTTGCCCCCTCCTCTGGGCTTCTGACTCTTTCCACTGCTTCTCCTTGGAGTCCTTACTGCTGTCTTTCAGCCACACCCCTGATCTTATGGTAGGAAAGATCTACACCTAGCCTTCTCGGACAAGGGCAAAAAATTTAGGAAGTTCCTTGTGCAAGTTGCGCACGTTAAATATCTCTTGGTGGTCCAAAATCGATAAGAGTAGGCTTCGGCTGCCACCCACGTAAAATTCAAAATTTCCTACCAACTGAAAATGTTAGGTGTCTCCTGCGTGCTCATATGACCTTATGCTGTTGCGAGCGCCGTAAAACACTTACCGAAAAAAGTAAGTATGATATATATATGTAACGAGACGAGTTGTGTGAAGCTATGATTGTTAAGATATCATCTAAGCGCTATATTTTGGTGACGCAATATTGAGACTAAGTGTTCATTAGGGGTTGACGTCATCTGTATATGCACCATCTAACAAAGCCTTGAAAACATACGTTTTTCTATGAAACATCATTGTTTGTAGTACAGTAGTCTCCGCCTAAGATCCCACCGCTTACAATCCCGGTTCGCTTAAGATCCCGCTGTTTTAAGAAAACAGAATTTTTACTATACAAAAGTCACCCCTAAGATCCCGCTCTGATTCGCTCTGAAGGTCTACATTCGGCTATGATTCCTCATTTCAGATCATAATTCGCGGAACAAAAACGCGGGCGGGACAGCCGATCAACTTACAGTGAAAAGTTGAGATCAATAAACTGTCCGTCGCGTCAAAGATCAGCCACTATCGTGAATGTGATCACATACATGTTGTAAAACTTGATGAAGCGATACAATGTTTGCCCCAGACCGGATCACACCAGGGTGTGAACTGACCGACACGTTTGTTTTCCCTAAACATCACACTCACACCGGAGCTCTCCCCCTAAACTTACATCACTCGCTGGGTGAGTAGGGCCTACATGTTCGCTCCAGGCGGGATCACATCGAACTGTGAACTCTTCCCTGACCATTGCAGAAGTTGTCTCTACTCCTCCCGAATTTGCGAGACAGACTGAATTTTAATTGGTGTGTCAACAACGTAATTGTGTGTAACGACAAAGGCGGTTGGGGGTGGGGGGGGAACTCGGTCAGAGATGGAAAGCTATAAATTTTCGACAGGGAAGGGGGAGGGGCAACTGGAGAAGCGTAGATCTTGAGACTCATGATATGATAAGAAGTGAAAATAGTATGCCTCATCCCACTATGCACTGTGATAGGTCATCAGGGTTAACCACTCTTTGCTCGCCATACATCATAAACCCAACAAGCGGTCACGTCAGTTCATTTTAGAGTGGAGGGAGACCATTTTACTGATTGTGAGCCTTAGCATGGGTCACCATATTATATTCTTCCCTGGGTTCGTCGGGTAAGATCCCGGTTCGCCTAAGATTTCGCATTTCCTTGCTCCCGAGCACCGGGATCTTAGGCGGAGACTACTGTATCAGTATTTTATGTTGTGTCAAATGCCTATTTTTTCCAGGCAATCAAAACAGTATGCGCAGCCCTCCCCAGTACCGCATGGGGGGCGAGGCGAGTGGCACATCCCGCCCCACTCATGGGACACCTGATCCCGCACGGCCCGCTAGTGCTGGAATGTATGACGGAAACTCGCGACCAGATAGGTGAGTTTTGGCTGCAAAGTTATGGCTTGTTGGCTTCATCATATGTGGTGTTGTTATACTGATTGTAAAGGAAAACCTCTCTTAACACAATTTAGATTGTGTAGGAGGCAAGCTTTATTGACTTTACCTGTTGGGTGCCTAGCCCTGAAGAAAAGACAGAACTATTTAATAAACTACAGGGTGTGGGGATGAAACTCTCGCATCCTGCATAGATTCAGCAATCAGAAATTTGAGAGACTTGTCACATAGACTACATCATAACCAGTCCACTTGATCCTGTTCAAAGCCAGTCTACCTTTGTTTTTACAGGGCAGATATAGGATCTACACATATATATATATGAAAGAGCCTTTGAGATATTATTTAATAGTTTTGTACTTAAGCAAACAAAATTGTGTGGGATGTAGGGTGGTAAATGATCTATATTTATTCCTTTGCCTTATACTACAAATGTTTGGTAATAATTCCTGATGAAGGAACAACGAGAGGTGCTAAAAACTTTGGTAATTGATGCTGTTTTACAGTGGGTCAAGGTCACTGAGCTTACCAAGAGTTTTTTTTAAAACTGCTAATTGAGCAGCGTGGGTGATTTTAAACCTGTTCCCTGACATGACATCTGCTGGTATGTCTGCACTATAAAGTGACAACAACTACCTTTTGCATTGCAGTGGAGGGCCAGCGATGGTGGACATAAAGAAAGAGCACAGAGACCAGTCGCCGGACTGTGTCATAACCTCCTCGCATCTCAAGAGTGAACGCCCGTCTGTGTTCCAGACCACACCACCAGTGAGTTCCTTGTTGAGGTTTTTTTGGGGGTTTTTTTTTTGGTTAACATCTCTGATTTTGATTAACTTGAATGTGGAATGTTGTTGACATGAATATGTTTTTTTGATAGTTCAATTACGTGGCATTCATTGTACAAGTCTTTGCAGATGCTAGCAGTATAGACCCCAAAAAACTTTTCGGATTAAGTTTTAAGTTTCTTAAATTTTGTTGTTCTCAAAGTCTTCGATTAAGTTGATGCGAAGACATGTGAAGTGTGCTGGCAAAATGAGTTACTTCTTGCATGTTGGACCTGTGGAAATAACAATGTAAAATTTATAGATTGAGTTTGTACAATGAATTAATTTGAAATGATAAAAAAGACCTGTTACACTCAAAGAAAATGGTATCTGTTGAAAATGTACGAATTTGGCCTCGTGTTGATTTTCAGCTGATATCTCCATTTAGGGACCGCGAGAAGTAACTCATTTTGTCAGCAGCATCACATATGAATCCTGAGGAGAGTCGTTGATTAGTTAAGTAGACAAGATTTTAAAGGTTAAGTGTTGTACAGAGTCATAGATCAATAAATTTCTTTTTTTGTCCTCAGAATCCAAGATTATCGGAAACTGTGTTGGTGAGTTTTGTGGCCGTATTTATAGCCATTGAAAAGGGAATTAAGTCTCAGTGGGATCGTGCAAATCAAAATGTTTTCTTTTTTGCTGTAAAAACCACAACTTACTTTTTGAAATAACTAGGTAAATAAGTTTGGGTTATGGTTGTGTACTCACGGAGTGTCCCTATGGTTGTGTTGTGTCTTTTAGGTTCAAAATGTGTCTATTTATAAACTCCTTGTTTATTTTTCTGTTGTCTGTAGAGCACAGAGCTTGTGATCACAATCTATAGTTATTATAATACCTTTCCCTTTTACTAACGAGGGCGAGTTGTTGGAGGGCGCCCCTGGTAGGTCCTACTTTTTTTTCCCCCCTCTGTCAGTTCTAAGATACGAAAAATTTGAGTGTCTCATTTTCAATAGGTGACTTTTAATTGTCTTTACAGTGCAAATGCATATTTTCTCAATGGGTGGGTGAGTGGGGCTACTTTTAGGTCCTACTACTTGTTCTTCTCTCTCTGTTGTGTCTGTCTTACTTACTTTCTTCCCAACGCTAAATGGTTGTTATTTGGTTGATGGTTTTTTTTTTATTACAGTGAACATAATTTTTTAGTCATACCCTTTATATATATTGTCCTTTTCTATGAGAGTTTACTTTTTACAGCTAAAAAGTGGTCTCTCCATAATTTTAAGATCTGAACCCCAAAAACTGGAGGCAGTCTCATTTTCTACGGTGTTTTTTAATCGCATTTTTTCGCAACTAGTTTATATATTTTCTTTCAGGAAATGCAAAGGAATCTGGATGATGTGATCCGGGCAGTTCCAATGGATATGAGCGACAACCTGGAACAAATTGGTGGTACGAAGAGCTCGACCTCTGAGAGTAACAAGTCCAAACCAACCTCACCCGCCATAGAACAGCAGAAAGAACGTAGGTTATGTAAATATGTGTCCTTTGTGTTTGTGCATGCGTGCGTGCGTGCATGTCGCGAGTGTCCTTTGTGTTTGTGCGTGCATGCGTGCGTGCATGTCGCGACCTCAGTGCTTTCTTGTTGTTTCTTGTTGCATCTCCTTTTTTAATAACAGTGAAAACAGTTCATAACAAAGAGTGAGCTTAAGAAGTCACATTTTCAATATTTTAAAAAATGTAGATGCGACAAGACAGCTCTTGAGGTCGCGATGTGTAAAACCGCCTTGTATGCTGCAGAATGGCATAAACAACATAAGTTATGCTTATGTGAAAGTGTCCAGCAGGAATAGGAAGTGTAGCAATTTGGGAAGGCAGCACATCATACAAATAAACAAGTTGATCAGAAAGGCATCAAGAGCAAGTGGTAGAGACCTAAGTAACTGAATATCTGCACAAAACAAACATTCTAAAAAAGGCAGAAATAACGCTTAGTGACCATAACCGCCCCACTGGCAATGGAATTTCAATTATTGACCCACAGTAAAACGAGGGGGGAGGGAGGGAGGGAAGGAGGCAGCGGGTTGTTCTAGCACATGAGACATTTACTTACTAATGTTCTGTCTTGTGCGTATGCATGAGTGCTCCTAACCTTTTTAACGTCTACTGCCATTGTTAACAACCAAGACAAATTTTTCCCTGCAGATGAGTAAAGATTGTCTTTGTATGCGTGTACGCGCATGTGAGGGGGGAGAGATAGAGAGAGAGAGATACAGAGAGAGATACAGAGAGAGAGAAAAGAATGGTTGTTAAACATATGCACCTGTGTATTCTGCATATATGTGTGTGTATGTGGAGGGCGGCTAATTTATGTGCAATTATGAAATGATCCTCTTCGTATTGTTTTGTTGTAAACACCTATTTTTAAAATAACCAATTCCAGATACGGTATCAATTTGCTTTTGTTATGTTACCTTTTTAAAATCGTGTAGGTTCGAGGTCGCCTACGGACCAAGAGCTGCGGGAAAACTGGCAGGGCGGCAACAGCATGCCTGGCTTCTCCCTGTCCCAGGCTGATCACCACGTGGACCCGAATGACGACTACTGTGCCTGTTGTCACAATGGGGGCGATGTGCTCTGCTGTGACCGCTGTCCCAAGGTCTTCCACCTGCAGTGTCACATTCCTGAGCTCACGGCTGTGCCAAGGTGGGGGACTTCATTTTTGAAAAACAACCCCCAACCCCATTACAAACTTTATTGATCCCTTGGGTGAAGGAGGTTTGATATGTAAATAAAAATACAATAAGTAACTAAAATGTAACATTTGTTTATCCTAGTGGGGAAACGCAGCACATGATATAAATTCTCATGTTTAGTGCAGTTCTCAAATTGGTTATCTGTGGAAATTTTTTCAAAGCTCATATGACTTATATTTATCCTGGTGGAGAAATCTATTTTACAATGGGTTCTTTAGTATGTGCGTTCCGTCATTCATCAGTGGCACCCTGTTGACAATATAACACAATTACAGACTTTCTTACACTCAGGTTGTTGGGCTGTGCCCTGTTTATGTTGTATACATCTTATTTGTTCGTGGGCTGTTTGGAGAGTGCCCTGGTGTGGTTTGCTCCTTCTTTCCTGTCAAATATCTATCGTCCTTATCTCTCGTCCTTTTTTGTGTTTGTTACTCTCTTGTCACACCTCTAATCATCGACACTTATACGACCTTATTGTGTTGCAAGTGCTGTAAAACTCTTACTTAAACTTTTACAAAGACTTGTCTTTTTGGAATGTGTGGCTGGAGTGGTCTGCTTCTTGTACTTCTTCCTTTTGATGTTAGCAGATATCTATGTTTAATTGTCAAACTGAAGGTTGGTGGCATTTGGCTCTTCCGCCACTTTTTTGTGTTACCACCGTTTTGTCTTCACAACACTGAAGTAGGTAGTAAAGAAATGATGCTAATTATTATTGTTTTTACTAGTGTTCTTACGATCTGTTTCAGTCTGAATGGAATGATGGTTGGAGGGCACCACTGGTAGGTCTTACTACTTCTTTTCTTTCTTCTGTTGTTTCTGCTTGTCTTGCTTTTTCCTAGCACTTGTTGAGCGCAATTTGTCGATGTGTTTCTCTGTCATTCAAATTGTTGGGATGCTACCCCTATTTAGCTGACTTATTGTGAACTTCATTATTAGTGTCGGACACAAATGGGCCAACTGGAAAAAAAAAAAAAAAGATTTAATTCTGATCATATCAAATACTTCACTCTCTCTGGACATACTTTTTTTGGGTCTAGACGTAATTAACTTGTGGATCAATTTGGCTACTTGGGGGTGATGTACAAAATAACTTCATGTAAACGTAACCATCCCTCAAAAGGTAACATATGACATGATATATCAAATTGACGAAAATTGAATGAGGAATACATTCAAACATGAAACAAGGATTAATTTGGAACATAAGCATGCATTACAAGGGTTACAAGGGTTAGAATGGGTGATGGTGATGAGGAAATAAAATTTGGCGGAAAAAATCACTCTCACCAAATATGGGAAAACAAATTAGCATAGCTATGTTATCATATACAGGCCATGGGCATAGTCCATTAATTTTTGAATGCACAGCTTTTTATTTGAAAGCAACATTCCAAGTTTTGTTTGAGTTATGATATTTCTACTGAGTCCGGTTACATCGTTTTGTTGATTCAAGACTGCAAGAATTAAGTCACTCGTTTTTCGACAAACCGACACCTTGAAAAAGTGAAGCTAGATTTTTTCGTTTTCTAAATCCTTTCCAAGTTTTTAATAACAATAATAAGTACTTACAAATGACGGATCACGTTAAAACAAAACAAAAATGAGGCACCCTATCATTGCCGATATATCCGCGATACATCCGCAAGGGTCAATATGTGATGTGAACACGCAAGAAGTAGAAATACATGACGTATTCACAAGAAGTTTGAACTGAAGTCCAAAGTGTTTGGTCTGTCCTTCAATACAGGCTACTTGGGAGAGTGCCCTTCTGTGTCCGACACATGGATGTTATATAATAACTCAACCATGACCACAACTTTATGCCTTTTCTTCCAGTGGATCGTTTGTGTGTACACTGTGTGACGGCGATAAGCCAGTGGACCCCGAGGAGATCACGAGCACGGGCAAGAGGAAGGCTCCGGGTGGTCTGGCTGATCAGGAGGTTCGGGTGAGTAAAGGAGGGGTGGTTGGAGGTGTGTGTGTGTAATGTGTGCTTGTGTGTGTGTGCGTCAATGTGTGTATTTGTCTGTGTATGTGTCTGTCTGTGTCTGTCAGTCTTTCTTTCCCTCCTATCCCCACCTCTCTCATATTGGACAAATTGTTGCTGTGTATTGTCTTCTACACTCCCTGGGGCGGATCTGTTGACTGAAGTGTCTTTAGGCCATTCCCAAAGGGGGGACATAAACCATGTTCCTATGCACAGTAGAAATATAATTGTCAATGAGCTGATTCATCAATGTCATGCTCTTAACTACCTGAACTGCAACAGGGAACTGCTGCTTTTTCTTTCATAATTCTTACTATCGTCATTTTTCCTCGACTTATTTTGCATGTTTGTCGCACTCTTGTGGTGCAGTTGCGAATGCTGTAAAACCTCTATTAAACTAAACTAAATTGTCTTCTGTTACTGTTAGATGATCAACAGCCAAAAAGAAGGAAACTTGTGTTTGCTTACTGGTCTTACTTGTCTTACTTATCCACTGTGTTGGGGTCACTGCAGTCGGAATATGTCCATCTCTGCTCTCCCCCCCTCTTCAGGATCCATCCCAGAGTCCCAGTGTTTGCTTCTCACTGAAAGCTTTGAACTGTTGAAGAAACTAATAAATATCTTGTACTGGTTACATTATCGTTAGCAATGGTCAAAAAGGTTGTTGTTACTGCCTGAAATTTGTTTTTTAATAACTTTGAATTTGAAGTCTGTGTGAAAGCAGAAATTTTGAAGGTGATTATAGGGCGCTGCTGGTAGATCATGCTTCTTTTCTTTCTTTTTCTGTTTACCCCGTCTGTATTTCTGTGTCCTTTCTCTAAATGGTCATTAATGGTGGTTGTGGGGTGCTGTTGTGTGGTTTGCTCCTTTCCTATCAAACATCTATCGTCTTTATCTCTCCTCCTCCTTTTATTTTTAGGTTACTATCTTATCTAGTAACGCCTTTAATGTTCATCACATATGGTCTAAATGTGTTTAATTACTGTAAAATTCTTACTAACTAAACTGAAAACAATGGTTATCCTGTGGGCCCTGCAGGTGTGTGAGAGAATCCTGCTGGAGTTGTTCTGTCACCCATCCAGCGTCCCTTTTCAAGAACCAGTCAACAGGGTGGTATGTATTTGTTTATTTTTTTATCTCTTTGTTTACCTGACTGATTTTCCATCGAGGTTTTCTAGCTTGGAGATATGTTGTTCAGTGTTCTCCTCCCTCATATCCCATGACTGATTTGCAGTGAGGATTGTTGTTCTTTTTTATAAAAAGGTGTCATTCGGGTGGTATCTATATGTTTGGTTTGTTGTTTTTTGTTATAAACTTGATAAGCTGGCAGTATACAGGTATAGTATTTGTTGAGTTTTATGTTTCTGGTATGTTTTTCTTATATGAATTTACCACTGTCTCACTCTACTGTTTCTTTTCTCACATATTACAACTATCTCATTCAATTGTTTCTTTTCTCATATGAAATCATGGCTGCTTCAACCGTTTCTTTTTTCTTATGAAATCACAACTGCCTCTCACAACTGTTTCTTGTCTCATTTCAAATTGTTATGTGTAATTACAACTGTCTCACTCAGCTGTTTTATTTTCTCGTATCAAATTGCACCAGTCTCAACTATTTCTTTGTTCATATTTTATGATGCCTGTCTCAACCGTTTCCTCTCACAGCAAGTCCCCAACTACTACAAAATCATCACCCAGCCGGTAGACTTCACACAGATCAAGTGTAAGCTCCAGCGAAGGCACCACAACCACTACCAGAGCATCAAAGCTTTTCTGTATGACCTCAGACAGATCTTCATCAACTGTGCAATATATAACAAGGTAAGTGATTTATTTATGTCTGTTATTTAAAATATTTTTTATGAATAAAATTATTCTTTTGTTTGAGCAAAACTAAGAAAGATGGATGGTGGTAAGATGCCACTGGTAAATCTAACTTGTTTTCTTTCCCTTCCCTTCCTTCTGTGTGTCTTACTTTTTCCAGCTGTGAATAATAGTTTTTACATCAACATACTTTTCTCTACTCGAAGTCAACTCAACTTGGAGAAGAATGTAGTTCTGTGGGTGGTTGGCGGGTGCTCGTGTGTGGGTTGTTTCTTCTTTCCTATCAAACATGTATCGTCTTTATCTCCCCTCCATCTTTTTGGTGTTTGTTACTCTCTTGTAACACATCTAATCTTTGGCACTTAAATGACCTTACTGTGTTACAAGTGCTGTAAAACACTATAACTAAACAAAATGTAGTTCTGATAAGATAAAAATCCTTGCATAATTTTCGGAGTCCCTATTTTCATGTCAACTTGAGGATTTCATAAAATGGCCCCCTAGTATAGAATTTGTGTGGGTGTTTGTTGGAGGGGGGTGGGGTGATTGGCGGGTGCTCTGGTGTCGTTTGCTCCTTCTTTCCTATCAATCATCTACAGTGGAACTCGGATTCAACGAGGTCGCCAGGCCTGACCTAAAACTTCGTTGAATCCGAGTGTTCGTTATAGCAAACACAAGGTTTTGTGAAGATAAATAGAGTTAAGAATGGAATTTGGACACGCTTCTGCGTGACAAATGATTTTTTTATGTCAACTGCAAGCAGCAAATGAATTCTGTATTTCCCTTGCTTTTTCTGTTAAGTTAAAGCTTTCGTTATTTCTGTACATTTCACCCAAAAAAATACATAGTTAACAGTTTAGAAACATTCTGCTTAATGCAGCGTGACTCTACCTATAATGTCAATGAGCCATAGACATGTCTCGCTATTCTACTTTTTCCCCAATATAAAGTAGAGTTGGGGGGGGGGGATGATTGATTGAATCTGTCTAAAGGTTTTTGAAATGCCGGGACTTGCATGACCAAATTTTAAAAATATTTTGTTTCAAAAGGCTTCCTGCTTTAACACAAGCATATGGCAGCACAAAATAATAAAGAATGTACTCTCGTCTGCAAAGTTGGCTGCACATTGGCTGCACTATAATTTTTTTAAAAAGTTTCACAGCTCAGACATTGACGGGGCTCTTACGAGCTAGAGGTACGGTGTTCGCCTCTCATTCCATAGGTCTTCGGTTTGAAACCTGACAGCTTTCTACTGCTACTCTATGGCTCCTTCTTACTGCTGTCTTTCAGCCACACCCCTGACTAACATCTATTCTTGGATAAGAGTGAAAAAATCTCTGAGGTCTCGTGTGCAAGATCCCTTTGTGGTCCTAAAATCGATAAGAATAGGCTTCAACTGCCACCGGGGCAAAATGAAAATTAATTCCGACCAAACTGAAAATGCTTAATGAGTGTCCCGTGCCACGGTTATATTACTGTATGCAGTTACGAGCACAGTAAAACACTTACCCCCAAAAAAGACGTTGACGCTTTCTAGGACATTTGTTCTCCTGGTGGGGCAGCTGTACTTGAAATGTTCTGACCTATGATGAAAGGAAAGGTCCCTGTGACCAGGAGAAGTGCTGAATTTTAAGGCCATGTGGAAAATAAGTTTTATAGAGTTCTTAAGGCATATGCCTCCCTGATTTTCAGACAGAGGACAGTACGTGGGTTAGATCAGAATAGGAGAAAGGACAGGCTCTTTTGAACAGATACCTGCGGAAAAGAAATCAGAACAATGAGAACGAAAGAACAAGCATTCTAAGGGACATAGAAGGAAGATACTGGGAAGGAGAGGAAGAGTTAAAAGTCACATTGGAGGCTGTTCGAAATATACTTAAAGACGACACCTGACACAGCACCAGGCCCGGATGGGTTGCGTTATTCCCACATCGAGGATCTGGATGACCGCAACTTGGAGAGTCTCGCAAACATCCTGGATACTAGTTTGCATGACGGGTTGGTTCCTCGGGATTGGCTGGACAGTTATCTTACACCCCTGCCAAAGCCCGGGAAGGACCCCACAAAAATTGAGTCCTACAGGATTATCACAATGCAAAACACGGTGGGGAAACTAATGGAAAAAATGGTGTCCAGATGGATGTCCAATTTCTTGGAGCGCAACAATCTGATACCTGTGGAACTTGGCAGCTACCGCCCTAGTAAGGACACCTGGAGGAATGCGGCAATTTTGGCCTCCGACATATACGACGGTTTTGAGGAGGGAAAAGAGACACTAGTCGCCGCAATAGATCTAGAAGATGCTTATAACCGGGTGCCCTTTAGCTTGGTCATGCAAACTATGATCAATATGAAAATCGACTCTGAATTGGTGATCTGGGTAGGAAATGCCTTGTTAAAAAGAAAGGTTTCCTTGCGCCTTGGCAGCTGGGCTTCTGAACCTATTACCATAACCCCAGGACTGCCCCAGGGATTGGCCCTGTCACCAGTCTTGTTCAATATATACACCATCGGTCTTACAGCCAATCAATTAGCCGCTAAGCTTTGTGGATGATGTATTGGTATATAGGCAGGGGAGACATCGTGAGCTGATTGCAAGAAGCATGCAGGAGGAATTAGATCGAATTGGTGAATGGTGCGAACAGAACAATGGAAAACTTAATCCAGCGAAGGCAGGGGTACTGTGGACCAGTCTCAACAACAGAGCAGTCAAGGCTATCATGCCTACTGTCAATATACAAGGTACGCAGTTGGAAAGGCAAGAGAAATTGAAGTACCTGGGCATTACTTTTGACCGCACCCTCTCGGCTAAAGACCATGTGACAAACATTATCACCAGAGCAAGGAAAGGACTTGTCGCACTGAGAGTGATGGCTGCATCTATGCCCCAACGCGCCCTTATGATCATGCTTCAAACGGTTGTACTGTCTGTAGTGGACTATGGCCTTGGTATGCTCACCCTATCCAAAACCCAACTACATCGCCTCGAAGTCATTCAAAATGAAGGAATGAGAACTGTTCTTGGATGCACCCGTGACACAGCAGCATCAGCGATGAGATATCTGCTGGACCTGCCAACGTTAACCCACCGACACAAGCTAGCACAAGTCAAGGCCTACCTTCGAGTAACAGCAGACGAATGTCACCCTCTACATCCGAAAATAGGAAATCAAGTACGCCAAAGATTGAAAAGAGGATCTTCATGGATGGTGCAGGCGGAGCGAACTCTCGATATGTGCTGTGAAATCGAGGACATAAGAAGAGGATGTGACTGGATGAGGCCGGAGAAAGACATGAGCAACTTCATGAAGGTGATAGCTACGCTAGTTCGAGAGTGTCGCGAGTGGCCAGCAAGTGCAACTAATGCGGAAATTGTGGCCATCCTAGAGGAAAATTCAGTTATGGGTGATGTTGTCGTCTTCACCGACGGATCAGTGAGGCGTGGCCAGAAATCTGGATGGGCGTTCAGTGCTCGAGTTGACGGTAGGATAATTAAAGAACAGTCTGGAGCTTACGAGTGCACTACGTCGAGCATGGCAATGGAGGTCAAGGCAATAACAGAGGCACTGGAATGGATCAGCATGGAAGCGTATAAACATGCCCTGTTTGTCACAGACTCGATGAGCACCCTAGAAAAAATCAGGAGTGGGTGGCTCTACAGTGACTGGAGAGCTTCCATTGCAAATAGCCACCTCCTAAGAATTACATGGGTGTTCTGCCCTGGTCACGCCGGGGTGCACGGAAATGAGCGTGCTGATGAACTTGCCGGCAAAGCAGCACCCAATGGCCGAATCATGCTCGACCCACCAATGGTGATCGCGAGATGCAAGGAGAGCCTTCACAACCAAGAGGAGTCAGACTCCCACACACTCAACAAAATAAAAGGAAAGTGTGTGCGGGGCACAGCGAAAAAAAGTTTGCTCCGAGGAGTGGTCAGGCGTGTCTCAAACCAGCTCCTCATGGAGACAATTAGCAGGAAGACCCTGAGGTGGACGCTGGAAAGGAGAGATGAGCAGCTATGGACATGTGCCGCCTGCTATGATTCTAGCTCTGGATCCAAGTAAATCCAAGTTAAGGCATATTCACAAATCACAGTATAGACAACCCCCCCCGCATTATACTGTCGGACTCCACTCGTGTTGAAACTGCTTGAGTTGATTTTTGGTTAAGTTGATCTTTTTCTTGGCTTCTAGCGCCTCATCTCCTTTATATTTTTAAGTCAAACATTATGGTTGAATTCAACTCACAGGTAGATACATTTGGGTTAAAGTGCTCTTTTTTTATCCTCGGCTGCAAGAATGCAACAGCTGAATTGATTTTTTTGTGTGTGTATTGTCGGATATTTCACAGCAGTTTTGACTCAAGTAAAAAATGAAATCATGTAGAGTCGATTAACATGCTAGGGGCCTGCCTGCATAGTACCCCTATGAAACAGTGAGGGGAGTGTGAGCGGCAAGTGTGTGGGACATCATGATCCAATAACCATGTCTGCTTCCCTTCCCCTCAAGGCTGAAGGGCATAGCTTACCACAAGGCAATGTGTAATGCAGTACAGTTAAAAAAAAATTAAGTACACGTAGTAGATTCTGGGCTGGAAAAGTACTCTAAGCAGTAATGTCGGCTTTCTGAAGTCCCCTAAAGAGTGTTTACACTAAAAAAATTTTAAAGCTATGTCAAACCCTATTTAAGGGTTACTCTTTACTGCAGTGTTTACTTTTCAAGAGTTTAGTAAACTAATGTTCATTTACTCTGTAGTTTTGTCACCATGAGAATAAAGAAAATGACAAAAAGCGATAAATTTACCGTACTCGGGTATACAACATATTCTGTACGTGTTATGATTATATTGTAAGTTCAGTTTTGCGTCCAGTGAATGCTTGCATCTCTCTCTCTCTCTCTCTCTCTCTCTCTCTCTCTCTCTCTCTCTCTCTCTCTCTCTCCCCCTCCCTCCCTCTTTCTCCCTCTCTCTCTCTCCCTCTCTGTCTCTCTCTGTCTGTTCTCGTGTTGCAGTGCTGTTGAACTTTTACTAAAACTAAAACAAAAGTGCTGTAAAATTCTTACTTCAACAAAATTGAAATGGCATGTGACATGACTCTCCTGTTTTTTTCCTTCCCACAGGCAGGCTCTGAGGTTGGTAAAGCTGGCAAGATTGTCCGCGGGCTGTTTGAGGAGCGGGTCGAGCGGCTGATGCCACAGTACCTGAGCTTTGTGAAGGAGAACCCAACCCCGTGTTTCTCAGCCCTCCAGCCTAGGATAGACTCGTCGGAGGCCGGAGACTCACAGACCGTAGACGCTGGGCCCCCTTCTCCTAAGCGGACAAAGGCAGAGTAGAGAGTGTTCATAATTGGATATTTACGGGCATTCTTAGGAAAGGGCATTGTGGCTTTTTCGGATATTTCCAGACATCCAGTGAGGTCTGTTCTTGAAGGATGATGTGGCTGGATCAAGTACTTCCAGACTTCACCCAGAGGGGCCCAGAAGTTTTTCTCGGCTGACTGTTTCAGTTGTCTTTTTGAACGCCGTTTTCTGATGTCCCTGGTCCTTTATTTTGGAAGGCGACCACATGTACTTGTTGTTCGAGCAAACCTCAAAAACATTTGTAACATATTAAGGATTAGTGGGGTTTTATACCTGTTGACATTTGTGACCAATGCCTAATGTTATTTGTTTTCATCAAGCAGTATTTTGCTTTCTGTGCATTATTTCACAACCCCACTCATGAGGGTGAAACGCTGACTTTCCTTCCTCAAGATGTCAAACAGCAGGATTTTTACTGAAAAAAATGTCTATGTGAAATTTGTCAGTTTTTGGGGATTAGCTGCTGTGGATACAACTGGATCTCTTGTGCATTATGTGTGAAAGAATATATTTTAAATTCACATTCTTTAAAGCTATGGACCTGAGTGCATGTGTGAACATGACGATCTGAATGCTTTTGAGGACTGAATACAGGCTTTGGGTAATGGCTGTGTACATCTTGCAGCTGATGCAAAGGAGATCATGGGCGTGGGGCCGGCTCAGGGTTATGACTGGTTTGTGGTTGTTGGGAAGTTTGAAGCCTGGAGAGCTGGGAGGGAGTAGTACTCTGCTCATCTGGATATGTCTCCCTTTGGTGCTAAAGGAAATAGGAGTGTGGAACCTTTTTTGTGTGAGTGCCAGTTATAAATCAGACGTTGGAGATTCCACGTACTGAGTTAAAAAATATATCTATTTATAAAAAATATCACTTTTTCCCTACACTTTAAATAAAAAAACCTAAATCTCAGTCGGACAATATTTGAGAAAATATGGAAAATTTAATACTGCATGGTGCGGAAATATGAAAATAAGAAAACAGGCTTTGAAGTTGGGCAATATATTATGCGAAACCACTCTCACCTCTTAATTAAATCAAGGTGAAATAGCACATAATGGGGTGAAGTTGTGTATTTTATATGAAATGAAAGCAAAAACATCAAACTTTCGAACTCGGATAAAGAAAAACAAAAAGATCAGTGGAAGGTTTTTTTTTTTCTTTTTCTTTTTTGGGAAATGTAGCTTGGAATTTAATAGCCCCGTGTTACTTGCATCTGATTATGACTGGTCAAACAGAAATATTCTTCATTTGAAGAAGGGTGGAGGAGGTAGGATCTTTATTGCTCCTAGTGAAAAAAGGAAGGAGGAAGAGGGATCTCTCTTCTCCATCCTGCGAAAGAGGGGAGGGGGAGAGCTCTCTACTGGCTACAGTATATTTCATTCTTGTTGTAGAGGAAGAAGGAGGAGGAGAGGTGTTTACATACATGGCGATATCACCGCTGGCTGGTTTTGGCAAAGTTCTGTGCTTATGATGAGCAGAAGTACAATGCATGCCACTGACTCAGGCCAAACGATTTATTCACTTTTAAAAATCTTGAATGGGTAGGTACAGTACACCTCTGGTAGGTTCTTCTTGCCTTTCCATCTGCTAATTCTGTCTGGCCCTTTCCCTGCTCTAAAACAGAAATGACATGATATGATGATATTGTGTTGTGTTTTTTCTGTCCGCGAACAAACTCAAATCATCACCCCCCCCCCCCCCGGGCGGTGCCACTGATTGGAGTATCTTCAGGTCATTCCCAAAGGGGGGACATTAACTTGATCTTATACATGGTAGAATTGTACGTGGGCTGATTCAAGAATGCCATGCTCATAACTGTTCCTGAACTGCAACAGGGAACTGCTGCCTTTTCTTTCCTCATCCTTACTATCGTCATTTTTTTCTCTACTTCTTTTGTATGTTTGTCACACTCCTGTGACCCGCTATTTCCGGGGTGTCTTGACAGTCGAAGCAGACTTTGTGCTGTTGAAGCTAGAGAGGTGAGCAGAGTAAGTCTGATTCCCTGTAAGGACTTCTCTGTTGACATCCTCCCCTTGGCGCTCATATGACCTTATGCAGTTGCGAGCACCGTAAAACCTCAACTAAAAAACAAACAAAACTCAAAAGAGTGAACAAGTTTGGGAGGGTTTTATGGTTGTTATGCTTCTGTACATGGTGTTGTAAATATGCGGTTTCACGACTTGGTGCTTTCTGTTTCGTGGTGTGAGGTGCGTGGAGAATATACAGTATAGGTGAGATTTTGATGAAAGCGGAGATAAAGTAGTGTGACTTGGTCTACTGTCAGGTTTGGACACCTGAATTGGTACGTTTTTTTTGTGGGAGAAAAATCTCAAAAGTGTAAAAACCACTGTTGCACTGTTGATGTATTTGTAGAAATGTGTTCACTCGTGTCTCGAGGTACTGGCAAACGCTGTAAATTACTGTTGTCTAGCGTTCTGCCCATAACATACTTTTAAACAACCACAGGCTTACCAACCCTGGGACTGTCCCAGATTTGACAATCAGAAATTTGAGAGTGAGAGCCTTATCACATCCACTACCCCAAAACCAGTCTCACCTGATGTAGTTTTGTTTGCTGTTACATAAGCTGATGTTATATCGTTGGATTTTGAAAAAAGTTGGCACACCTGCAACTACTGTACCTTTTTAATGACACTACTATACCATTTTGATGATGTTTTGAAACATTTCTGTCTGGTCCTTTCCACATGTGTTCATTTTGCTGTTTGCAAGTGTGAAAGGACCTGTTGTCAGGTGCCCCAAACACAGATGACCGTGGTTCGAATCCCCAATATGGCATTCTTGAACTTAAGTTGTTTGTGGGGAAGTTTTAAGGCTCTCCACCTACTTGGCTTGGCCCCATCTGAGATACACGTCTAATTCGGTCTTGCCTCTTAATTCTGAATTAAAAGTATAGTCACATTTTTTTTTGGTTCAGCAATGAGATTTGACCCCCCCCCCAATGTATTTCTATGTGAGTCAATCAAAACTACTGAGAGATACAGGCTCATACAGGCATAGGGCTTCCTCATACGCTTGTTCCACATAATATAATAAAATTATATCTTCAAATGTTGCAAAATTCTATTCAGATGTTTTTGTAGATCTACCTCAAGTAATGTTTGGGTTTGCTGTGTATGTTATTGATCAAATCAAAAGTCAAATGTTTGTAGATACTTGTACAGGATGTGACAGATGCCACACACATGCATTGTTTTCTTATTCTTTTTTATAAAGTGAAAAAACATGAATTTCACTTTACCCTTTTCACTTTTGATTTCATAGTCTGTCCCTTACTTAACTCTTTTTATCCTAGCCGTACCCCCACGGACTCTGTACCGGTCCTGGGGCCGCCGCGCCGTATGAGTGGGTAGTCAGTGCGTATAGTTCAAAGTGCTATATTTTTTACATTTACTCTAAGGTTTTAAGGAAACTTGGCAGTTATGTTAGAAATTGAATGTAGTTTTTGTAAATGTATGTGGTTAGGAATTACACCAATTACACAATGTAGATTTTGAGGTGTATTTCACCCCCGAACTTTACCCTGATTGCCGCGCCCACGACGACCCATTTGATTTTATAGATCTAGATCTAGACCTACAAATC
This sequence comes from Aplysia californica, assembly GCF_000002075.1. Classification (NCBI taxonomy): domain Eukaryota; kingdom Metazoa; phylum Mollusca; class Gastropoda; order Aplysiida; family Aplysiidae; genus Aplysia; species Aplysia californica. Next base: position 112,864 of record NW_004798009.1, on the reverse strand, counting down.
GAGCACGAATTCCAGTACTAACCCCTTCACCATGATCTAAATTGCTATTAGATGAGTCTAAGTCCTGTTTCTAATCATCCACAACGGAATTTACAGCACTTATTTCAGAGTCACTTTCATCAAATTAGTATCATTCCCCCCTCACAACCCAGCACCACTTAATAGAGTACTTCGTCGGTCGTGAATGTGCGTTTTCAAGACATCTTTCAAGCTTCCACACCCATCAAAAACAAAGTAACCACTGTTCAATACTGTTCATTGGAAAATTAAAATATTCAGACTGAGCTAGCATCGCCGTATTTGCGTATTTTGGTAATTACAAACAGAACTAGCTTCTTTGACGTGACCGTATCGCTGTTCCGAGAATACTCGTAGCCCGGACTGGTCTTCGTTACGAGTATACTCGTAGCCCGGATAAAAAGAGTTAACTTAATGTTCCTGTTGTGCTCTCCTCATTCCCTGATCGGATTGTTGCAGGACAACTTCCTTTTACATTTTATAATATAAGCTACTTGGAAGCGGTTTGTTTCACCAGATCTATACACAATCTCATTTGTTACCGACATTTGCCTGTTGTGTGTGTTAGTGTTCTGTAGCCCAGCAAAAAATACATTGTGATTGTGCATTGTCATTTGATGCTTTCTTAAGAACTGGGCACATCCGAACAAATTTTAGGGCTAAAGAGAAAAAATATGCCACAATTGGTAGGTCTACAGATGAGGGTAGTAAGCCACCATTTTCAGGGCCATGAACATTGCAGTTTGGCTCGTAGTGTCCATGATGGTGAGAAAGTTGGAATGAACATTTACGATTTGAATTGTTTTGTATTGTGTTGCTTGTTGATTTTGCTGTAATTTGTTGCCCCGCTGAAAGATAGTATATATACATATATATATAAATATAAAACTTGTAGATATATGAATTAAAACCATTTCACCATGATTTCAGTTGTCTTCTAGTGATTGGGCATGGGCGGGTTATGAATGTCTTGGGATATCTCAGATGGTACACTTTAGAACTAGGCTACATAGCAGAGCAATTTTGGAGTACTTCTCATTTTCCTCTTTTTCAATAAATGGTCACCAGTGTCTGTCATCTGTGGTGTAGTGCTGAGGCTCTTCAGTGGATGCAGAAGACTTGAGTTCAATTTAAAAAAAAATAAAATTTAAGTTTGTGAATGTCAACTGGGATTTTGTATCCCACTCTGCCATTGTTGGCCCTGACAGGCATTTTCCAAGCAGATCGCCTTCTAATGATCAAAACTCTTGTCTAAATGGGATGCGTGAAGTATTTACACACAAAAACAACACACATTAAATGGGCCCAATCTCTTCGGCAGCATGAGGTACAAATGCTCAGAAGGTAGCAGTGTAGTTCAAGTGAGTTTGTATTAGAAGCATTTTTAGTACACAATGCCCCTGCCACATGTAGGAGGCGGATTATTGCTCCTGCCTGTTAGAGCCTAACCAGGCTGAGAGGGATCGGAATACATCCCTGGAGAAAGACGCAGAGATACACACAACTTAATAGAAATTGGCCCCACATGTGACATGTGAATGGATGTCAGGTCATTTATATGCGATAGCCTAACTGATCACCGATGCTGGTCTCCGCTGTCTGCCTAGTTGGCCACATATATGCTTCCCATTATGTTTTATAAGTGCTGAAGGAAGATTAGAGGTGTATCAAGAGAGAAGCAAACAGAAAAGGAGAGATGGATGATACATTTCATAGGAAAGGAGCAAACCACACCAGAGCACTTGCCAACCACCCACCCCATGTTTTTGTTTGTTAGTTTGACTCATTTTGAAGAAAGAGAAGCACACATCAGCACAGTAACGGTCGAATTACTGATAGGGAAAACTTAAAAAATAAGACAGACAGAGACAAAAGCTGGCTAGTGAACCTCGATACATGGAAAGAGAGTGTGGTCTGGATCCTGTACATCAGGATGATGGTAGAAACAAAAGAAAAGAAAAGAAAAGTTGGACCTACCAGTACCAGTGGAGCCTTCATCCTCCTACCACCTGCAAACACTTCCAAACACAAGCAACAAGCAAAACAAAGTCTTGAGAAAGGCAATGAATTTATTTCTGACTGCAGTATAAAGTGATTACAGAGAATGGGATGAGAGGAAACATTTATGTACACAATGTACAAGTTGTCCTGTGTGCTGTACAGGAATAAGAGGAGGCATGGTAAAGCTGTGCAAAGCTTTAGGTTTGCATCCTCCCACGACTGCCACTGGCCTCTTCTCAACCTTCTGGTTCTTGGTGAAATAGAATAGAAATGTAATGTATACACCACCATACATGCATTTTTACTTTTAGGTTATAATAGAAATGTCTTCAATATATCCATTGTACCTATAGTATAGTTCTACTCAGGCACAATAGAAATACCTTTGATAATTTATCCACCATACCTACAATTTACTTTGACACAAGTGAGACAGTTCACAAGATTTTGTCTACAACCTCACCCCTGTGGTGATGACTTGATTCATCATGGTACATTAGTAGGTCGTCAAGACACCACTTCCATTGCTACAAACAACACAAGTCCAAGTTGGCAAAATTCACAAAGATTTCGGATGACAAAAACAGTAGCCAGATTTCATCTCATATTTACTAGCTGGGCACCCTTTCAATGAAAGGAATGATCGGTGCCCTAACATCCACTGAAAGTCATTGGCCTACTACTATATTTACACTCTACTGGAATGGAGCAATAAATCTTGAGAGATGCAAAAAAATTATAAGGCCTAGATCTGATCTATACTCTCAAAACAAAATGCGCCTCGCGAAATATCACTTCCGGCACTTCTACTGTGAAGGACAGCTATGCAGATTTGTTTAGTTTCTCGGTGGAATAATCACAAAGGCCAAAGAAGGACGAGAACTTTTTGTCAAATACCGGTATATTTTTCTAAATTCAGGAAAAGAATAAATAAAAATGGGCTACATCATATCTTTGCCTACCCGTACTTGCCAACTTTCAACTCCGTAGCTGTCGCAGTTTTATGGGAAAAGTGACATGTTTTCAAGTTGCCAAATATGTAATAGGTATATAGCCTACTATTTCCTCTCGATATATATTCTAAACCCAATACATGTATAGGCAGTTCAAAAACCCACTATGAATGGTACTGCTCTCATTTTCACTCAATTTTTACGACCATTTACAGTAAACAATGTCCCTTGTCTTGGCTGCTAAGATGAAATAAGTAACAACGCATGTCATTGGCTCTTTCCTGTGTTTTCTTACTAGTTCTTTACTATAATTATAAGTATCATCTGTTGTAAGACATCCATTCTGTGAAAAGGTAAACTTACATGCTGCATTTGGTTGGGGATCTTTAGTGGACATTTGACTTAATACTACTAATACTGCACACACTCACCTGTGCTTGAAATGAATTTGTTTTGAGTACCATGTTTCATTTCACAAAATTAAACTTCAAATTTACAACTGAACAAACAGCCGAAGTACAAGCTCAAGGCACTGAAAGAGTTACCAGTACAGAACTCCTTGGATGTGGCACGACTCATCATACTTTTACTCTGTCATGTGATCATTCAATTTATCGACAAAAACTGCACCTCGATGTTGATGGAAAATGCAAACGTACCAATAGTTATAGTTATGGTTCATTTGAAAAAAAAAAAAGCCAAAGATCAGATATACATTTTTCGACAAGGCAGATACTTACAGTTACAGATTTACAAAGGGGTCAAGAGCGAAGCAGCTGACATGTTCCACTAACAAACAAGTGGCCAAGAGTAATGTGACTACACTTTATCATAAAATTTGGGGTACTTGTCATATCATAGTAGTGAAATCAACTTGCTTCCCAGGAGGGAGAGGCCTTTCCTCTCTCTCTCTCTCCCACTAGCTGCGATCAAGAGCAAATCTTGGTTCTCTTCATCTTAGCATTACAACAAAGCATTAGGTGTGGTGCATCTCAGCACAGTACAACATGATAAGTACAGCATCATTATGACATGTTCATCACGACAAAGAATCTGCTGGAGTGAGAAAGCCACCACACACAGGGAGGAAAGACCAGCCCTGGACAATTACATTATAACAAAACGTATTGCTTTCGTAGTTTTTTTCTTTTCTTTCAACAGTTGCTTTCTGAATAATTTATTCAAATATATATAATTCAAATTGTGAAGAAGAAAATAACAAGGACTAATTACTGTATGGTATTCACTTAATAATCAACGCAGTTCAAATAGTGGATTCAGCTTACTGACAAAAATAGCTTTTAATTCATCTCGAATCTTGTGAATGAGAAAAGTAAAAGAAAAAGAATGCAATTCACTTTAAAAAACTTGAAACAACTGCTCCAAGTACATAGGGCTAGTGGGTGCTCGACCAACATCCATGAAGACTTACACAGAAGGAAAACAACTAAAACTAAAAGAAAAACTAACACCCCCCCCCCCCCCCCCCCCCCCCTGCCCGAACCAGTAAAATTAAAACAAAAGCTTGTTACTGTGTACATTTCTGGGGAGTGCTGTATTACAAAAATGAGCTGACAAGGTATTTATGATCACTGACAAGATTATTAACCAAATCTGATCATTGTCTGCACAATTTGTAGACAAAGGATTAGCCCCCTTTCACACGAAATTAAAATAATAGCAGCCTCAATAAATCATTTATTATAAGTCCTAAGACTAAGACTTGCCCCCCAGCCCTCTCCTCAATGCCATAAACGTAGCCGAATAGGATTATTACAGTTTCAGGATAGCAAACACTAACAAATTTTACCCACAAGAAGCAGCTTGGAAAAAAGCAATCACCCTACTTCATCTGTATGTTAATGCTTCAAAGAGCTATCAGAGAGGTTAACAACTTTGGACCTCGAATAAAGACCTGCCAAGTACTCTGAAATTTACAGATCATTTTCTCTAATACATCTTGTATCAAGACTATTAAAAAATATATGTATAAAGTGCAACAACTTCTCAATGATCCACCCTAAGTTGGTTAAAATCCGGACAATTTAAGGAATCCCGATTCCCAGATTTATCAAGAAATTTGGCACCTCTGTGTTGTCTGAGACAAACTGAAAACAAATTTTGCTTCTCTACAAAAAGAACAAATAATGTTGGCCAACCAAAAATATATATATTGATCATAGTATAAAGAAAAAACTGATTCCTGTCGACCATCACACGGTAAACAAGTCAGGTGACACACACTGACATCATCATTGTTATGTAAAACAACATCTTCCGTACCACCACACAGTACATTTCCAATACACCCCAAATGTGTTTTCTGTTGAACAATAAAGTCATATAACAACAACGGGAAAACTGTTGTTTTGCATTCACTCACAATTCAAATGTCCCACGCTAAACACAGTACGAGAATCTCTCTTCCCTGAAATCATCGCTGTTGATTCATTTTTACCGAACCATGAGAATTAAAAAAAAGAGACAAAACTTCAAAGCAGCTGCAACACTGAAAAGTCTCACACACAAAATCAAGACAAAGAAAAGAAACCATTTTTAGCACTTGTGACTGTCAGAACAATATAACTGTAATATGATTTCACATTTGATTTCTGACGTGTCGTAAAATTTGTTTCTTTTTCATGCAAGGTCAACTATATAAGGTATTTCATCACTGGTAGCCAAGAGAATCAAGGAAATATACATTCCAAGGTACCAGTCCGAAAACAGTAGAAGAAGAGCAAATGAATGAATTAAACAAAAGAAAAAAAAAGGAACACAGTTGTATCAACGTGTTGTGGGAATTAGTTTTCGAAAGCGGGCTGGAAAAAATATCCAAGACTGAATTCAAAATTCATTTTTATGTACACATTACATTTTATCAGCATTTTCATTATAATTTCAACTTTATATGATACAAAAAGAACGAGAAAAAAAGGTTTGTTTCTTTGGGTTACACAAGGAGAGGGAAAAAAATGTACAGTACAACATCATACATCCTTCACGATAAGCTGAACCCTCCCCCTCCCTTCTCTTTCAAAACACAAACAAAACAAATAACAATTACACGTATAAATATATATATAATGTATGTATATATATATGTATAGTAGTATAAAGAATTTCTTTGTGTACCTCTGTCAATGGTAGGTCCATATATGGACAGGCACGGACCTCTGGACGAGAACAACTGTCACAAGAACGTTCTGATTGCATATACCGCTGCGGTGCTTCCAACAACCACCGACGGTCATTAACGCTGACCCAACAGTCCCTCTGCACACACAAACACACATTAAGTCGGGGGAAAAAGAAAGACCTAAAGCAGGACCTAAGAAGAGTAAAAATGGTGGTGCCCTTTAACCATCTGCTAGCACACGTGTACCCTGTGACATGAAGCACACACACATGCATATCATCGGCAAGCTGTTAAAATGTAAGACCCGACAGCAAAATTTCCCAGGACAGAGAAAAAACCTACTTTCATTCTTTCAACAATCGTCTCTAAATTTTGTATTTTTTCTTGCTTTTTTCAACATCTAGAATTTGAATTACAACAAAACAGTTCTGGAGCACATGCAATCGATACCACAAAATAAGACACTCCAATTTTTTTTTAAAGTTCAAAAGTTTGGCCTTGGTACACTTATAGAACAGCTGGCTGAGGATATATTCAACATCTAATCTTAACAACATGAAAACAGAGAACAAGACCTGGCCCAACGGACAGCCAGCTGACCCAGATGACGGACCACGTCATGTGATGAAGACTCGTCTTACAGACTCCCAATTTGTTGTTCTCTTGTGGGGGGGGAAACAAAAAAAAAAAGGTAAACTCAACAACAAACATTTTGTGCACATCATGTTACAACTTTCACAGATTCAGTTGTTAGCAGTAATCAAAAGTGAAGACAGTGTCACTTTTTAAGCACCTCATTTTTTGGGATGATTTTTGTAGTTTAGTATAAACTCCCTGCTGAATACAAGGTAGATCACTTCAAAGGCAGAGCGGTAGGTCCCATTGTGTAGATACAGGGCAGAGGAGAGGAAAAATTCTCCAAAGGAGTAAAACAATGCTGAGCCCAATTGGATTTGAACCAGAAAATTCCATTGTACTGCAAACCTTCACCATCGTAAAAATGTTTTCTCAAAATAAAACCAAGATAATGACAAGGGTTGGTTGGCTTTAAATTAAGTCCCACTTGACAAAACTTGAAAACTCAAAAGAATCAAACATGACGTAATCAATTATAAATCATCTGTGACAAACTGATGATTTGATGAAAAAAAAACCCTACCGTTTTGTTTCAGCTCCTACTATTAGTCATACATCTTGATCATTTGTATTACCCAGGAATCACAGAGGAACCTTTGGCTGGACAAAACTTTATAACGTGAGGTGAAAGAAAGAAAGCGGAGGTAATGTCCCCACTGAGGCATCGTGATCCAGATAGTGGATTTCACACATCCAGCTCTACTTGTTCACCACACCATGGAATGATGTCAAAAGTAATACAACACCTGTCAGGTGAGGGTGGTATCTTATACATCTGCACAGTGGCTTGGCAGAGTATTCCTTATGATGGTGATGGTGGTGAACATTGCTACAGTCCAAACATAATTGCCTCAGTCATATTTTGTTGATTCAAGAAAAAAAACAACAACCCAACTAAACAACCCCAAACCAGAAACAGCTTGTTTACTTTTGTACGATCTACCAGAGACTGCCAGTTCTCGAGGGATTCTCAGCGCCCCCCCCCCAAAAAAAAACAACAACAAACAAACAACAACAAACAACCAGTGCTTATATTAGTCAACATGACTTGAACGAAAGAGAAAATGTCGCAATAGCGGGATTTTTAGCACAGAAACAAAAGTCGCTCATATTGAAGATACGAAAAAAGAACAGTTATTTTTAACAAGTACCAATAACTTAAACCTTTAAAAAAAAAAAAGATAAGTTTTTCATGCTATGCTGCGTGCACATGACAAAAAAAGCTTACATCCTTATATCACAAAAATTTTCATAATACTTTTTGTTCAGGAGGAAGATCACAACGGGCAAAATGTTAAATGTGGCTCGATAACGATCCAGTTTGCAAGTCAGAGGATAAAATTGTATATATTCGTATTAAACATAACCCTACAAGAAAGGAAGAAGGCTCCAAGTGCTTAACAATTAATTATTACCCTGAATGGCCGTGTAACATTCTGAAACATTTTCAGCTTCCTGGGAAAGATTTGGAGCAGGCTCCTGTACTACAGGTGCTGAAACATTACAGGCGCTCATACACTGACATTATATATATATATATATATATATCAATAACGGCTGCCATTTACAGGCGCTCAAACACTGAAATATGTCAATAAAGACTGCAGCTTGGCGGGCGCTCATACACTGACACATATATATCAATAGAGGCTGCTCTTTACCGTTTACAGGAGCTCGTACACTGACATATATTAACAATGGCTCTTATTTTACTGGCTTAGAGGTCGCTTAACCTCTTCGTTGCCTAACGAGGTACCTGGTACATCACAAATGTACAATTTTATAGCTTTGTGCTCTACCATGAACGTCACGAAATTTGGTGAAATATGCCATTCTTGGTTGCCTTGATGACGTTATATGTATGTCATGCTAATCATCAGGCGCTAATTCTTCTGTTCGGAGATTTAGCCACAAGCACAACGGGGATTCATATTTGGGAACTAAAAATTCACACATTGGTACCCAATTTGCTAGTATTACTTCATTGCTAGGCTTGCAAACGATCAACAACATAGGTCTAGTCTTGAGGACGACTGCGTGCTCTCGCAAAATGTTACCAGAAAATTTCCCTTTTGACTTGAATTTACTATTTATATGAAATTATAGGTGAGATGGGGAATATAAGGAATGAGTAAAGTGACACTATCGAAAACCCAGGGTCCGAAATATGTCACAAGCGGGCTAAATCTAGACTGCGAGTCCCTTGACACTGAGACACGAGACAACTGTTTTGGTTAACGAGTTGAGCTGAAAATCAGAGCTGACAGTAGCATCGAGCTAACGAAAGGGATAAAACTGAACACGGTTCAACCTAAAACAGCAGTATACCAAAAGAAAATCTACAACCCTCCATTGTATATTCAACAGAGACTGCCGTTTACAGGCTCTCAAACACCGAAATATGTCGATTTAACGTATCAATGAAGCTCCTCCATCGTGCATCAATAAAGCATGAACTAAGCCCTCTTCATCCACTGCAGACAAACCGAATCCCTTTTGCCGAAAAAAAAAAGAAGCTACAAGTAAGAAAGATGAAACAAACATGCTATTGACATTACTGGAAAAAAGAGTAACTCAAATGTTTTTTGTTTTTTTTCAGCCTGTAAAGCTGTGTTAGGGTCCATCAAAGTTACTCAATTTTCTTGCGAGGGCAAAAGAGAAACAGTTGGTTCATCTTATAAAAGTAAACATAGCCACTGTGAAACACATAAAAGAAATCTGAAAACATAACCTAACTAAAAAAATAATAATGACACTTTGAATATATATATATATATATATGTATTCATACAATCAAGTGAAAGAAAGCAATTGAAATACATGTAGATCTAAATGAAAAGATGAGGAAAAGAAACGTCATAATCACAAAAACAAATGACGATGATGCTATAAAAAGAAATACAGATTTCTGGGAAGGAGGGGTTTAGGGGATGGGGAGAAGGGAAAAAAACTCAATCTGAGAGTTTATACATAATAATAGGAAGGGTGGGGGGATGGGGAGGGGGAGGAAGAGGGAGAGGGTAGGCATGAAGGAAACAAAGTAGTATAATATAACAAACATTCGAAAGTTATTTATCAGGAAATACCCGCTTCCCACAACTCCATCATACCACGTTCCAAACTATTCTTCACAAAAAATCAGCGGCACCAACTTTTGGTCAGCTGGTTGTTGTAACAACAGACGCCAAGGATCTTGTCATCATCAGACGAGCACACGACTCCCACCCCCCAATCAGCCATGCATTCTATTGATCAATACCCCTTCTGGCAAACTACTCAGTGTTGCCCTCTGGCCTCCCCATAAGTATCAAAATTCCATCAGCGAAAATCTACAAACTTGACTAGCAGTAGTTATTCCTGATATATATACGGAAACGAGTAACGACACTATATGATGACATCACTTATAACAAAATATTTGACATCACATTGAACTGCATACAGAAGTTCTCGTTGGAACATTTACTGGCATACGAGGGAGAATTACAATACGGGGTTAGGTTCTTTAACAAACAATCACAGTTGGACCGATTTGTGTGGAAAAGGCACAACTGAGGGAAAGCTGTCGGGTGTATCTATTAAGTCTCCCTCCTTCCCTCCCCCAACCTTGTTACCTTCATCCTCCCACCTCCTGCCTTGTAACTCTCTCATTTCCCCACTCCACCCCAGCTTTGTTGCCTAACCCCTTGCCCATCCACCCGCCCCCCATACATAGATCAGCTCTCACAAAAGTCCAGTAGAACCAAGGGCTTATTGCTTCTCGATCGCAATACCAACACATGATGAAATCCCTTGCACCACTCTTTGCTTTCTAAAAGAAATCATTTGCTTCACCTTGCCTCCAACAATAAGCCCTTCCCATTACTTTGCTACCCACACAAACAAATCACTTTCTTCACTTCACTTCCCACACAAACAAATCACTCACATCCCTTCACTTCCCACACAAACAAATCACTCACATCCCTTCACTTCCCACACACAAACAAATCATTTTCTTCACTTCACTTCCCACACAAACAAATCACTCACATCCCTTCACTTCTCACACACAAACAAATCATTTTCTTCACTTCACTTCCCCCCACAACCAAATCATTTTCTTCACTTCACTTCCCACACAACCAAATCACTTTCTTCATTTCACTTCCCACACAAGCAAATCCCTCACATCCCTTCACTTCCCACACAAACAAATTACATCTTTCACTGTGCCGCCTACACAACAAATCACTCCACTTCACTTTCTGAAACAAATCACTCCACACTGCCCTCCTTCACAAAGCAACTACAAGGATGGGGAGAAGGGGTGGCTGGTGGGTGGGTGTGGGTGCCCCCCCCCCACCCGTCTAGGCGTCTATGTTGCTGAGTTCCTCTGGCGTCAAGAACCGCACGTGAGTGAAGGGGAAAATCCCCCGCCTGCCGTTGATCTCGCCCTCCCATTGGCCGTTCAGGTTCGTCTCCACCACGGTCACTATCTCTCCACGCTGATAAAAGAGGAAGCATAAAAAAAAGATACCTCCGTTATTGATCCCTCCTTAGAAGTAAAAAGTCATTCACAAACATACTTCATGAATTGCTATCTTGATAGTTAGCCCTTCTTATCATATCTTCATCGATTGTGCTGTGATAGTAAGAATGTCAGCTTATGTGTCAGTATTAATCTAAAGTATGGAAACGTTCAAACAAACATTCATGCACATGTATTTCATGTTAAAATGAAAGTATTGTTAAGCACTTAGACATGTATAGTACAGGAGTGGGGACTTAAGAAATTATCTGCATGATACCCATTATCATGTTTGGGTTTTTTTTGGAGTGAACAGAAGCACATCAAGATAATAAAGGTAATTTAAAGCAGAGAAAAAGTAAGACATAAAGATGGAAACAACAGATAGAATGAGGTAGGGCTTGATGAAGCCCATGAGGGACGCTCACTGATGAAAACAATAAGAAAATGACAAATGCAGTTTATAGGACACCTGAATACACATAAAGATCTTGAACATCTAGCTCTCACTGGCAAAACTGAAGGCAAACGAGGCAGGGGTAGGCCCAGAGCAACCGACTTAGGAACCTAAACAAATAGGTAAGGGGGAAAGACCAGGGAAACGTAGCTCTTTTAAGAACACCAGAGCAAAGGAATAAATGGAGAACCACGATCGCCGAGGTCTGTCCCAGATCTGGCACTGGATGAAAGTACAGGGGGAAAAAAAAAGCAAGAAAACATTCAGAAACATCAGAGGGTAGGAAAAGAAATGAGACCTACCACTGGCGCCCTCTAGCAACATGCTTATTGTATCATATGGGGAAATTTTGTTCACGACGGCATGAAAAACATTTATAACGATTCATTAACGAACTGTAAAATTAACACCACACCAATACTAGCAATCAACACGCCATTACTGGCTGCCACTGAGCAGCGCCCTGCTATTGTTTTATTGGTTTCAGTAAGCATTTTAGTGCACTTGCAACACAAATAGGTCATATAAGTGCCGAAGACTACAGGTGTTACAAGAGAGTAACAAACACAAAAGAAAAAGAGGAAAGATAAGGACGATATAGGTTTTGTTTTTGTTTTTGTAAAGTGTTTTACGGCGCTCGCAACTGCATAAGGTCATATGAGCGCCAGGACCAGATAATTTCTCTCCGTTTTTTAAAGTTAGAGTTTAACGGCACTTGTAACAGAATTAGATCATATAAGTGCCGAAGATTACAGACACACACAAAAAAAGGAGGAGGAGAGATAAGCATAACAGAAATAGATGTTTCAGTATGATCATGGGAAAGAAGGAGCAAACCACGCCAGGACACCTGCCAACCACCCCGACCAGACCAGACTTACACAACGACAATAATAGTCATAGTGACTCCGTGGAGAAAGAGCAGACAGACCACACACACGACCACCCACCGACCACCTGCGTATGTTCAGCAGACGTCCCTCTCCGCCTACGCGAAGTAACACCCACTAGAAAAAATAAGAGAGTCAAAAACGTAAAAGTTTTTGTGGTTTTGAGTAAGAGTTTACGGCACTTGCGAAATAATAAGGTCATATAAATGCTGAAGATTATAGGTCTAACAAGCGAGTAACAAACACAAAAGACAGAGGGGAGATAAGGACAATAGATGTTTTATAGGAAAGAAGGCCCTAACCAGTGACTAACCACACCACAGCACCCGCCAACTATCCACAGAAATGTTTAGTTTTCGTAGGTTTGAGTAAGAGTTTTAGTTTAGTATTAGTAGAGTTTCTATGACACTCGCAACTGCATAAGGTCATATGAGCGCCAAGGGGTGAATGTCAACCGAGAAGCCTTTACAGAATCAGGCTTATTCTGCCCACATCTCCAGCTTCAACAGCACAAAGTCGGCTTCGACTATCAAGGCACCCCGGAAAGAGAAGAGTCACAAGAGTGTGAAAAACATACAAAAGAAGTAGAGGTAAAATGTCGATAGTAAGGATGAGGAAAGAAAAAGCAGCAGTCCCTTATTGCACTTCAGGCATGATTATGAGCAAGACATTGATGAATCAGCCCATTTGCAATTCTAGTGTGCATAAGAACAGGTTAATGTCCCCCTTTGGGAATGGTCTAAAGACACCGCAGTCAGTAGCACCGGGGGGGGGGGGGGGTAGAGAAAGAGTTTTACGGCACTTGCAACACATTACGTCATATACGTGCCTGGGATTGCTGAGATTACAGGTTTTACAGGAAAGTAACAAACACACACAACAAGGGAGGACACATGAGGACGACAGGTGTTTGAAGGGAAAGAACAGGAGCAAATCACTCGGGAACACTGGCCAACCATCCACCAAACGGAAACAGTTACATGTTTGTGGAAAGAAGAAAGACCTACTGGTTGCGCCATTCACCTACCCGTTGGAAAAGCAAGACAGACAGAAACAACTGAGGGGGAAAAAAGAAGTAGGGTCTTTCAGAGGCAACCTCCGACTATACCCAAATAGAAAAAATACAGGGAAACAAAAAAAACAACAACCCCAAGACTTACCAGTAAAGCCCTCCAACTACTCGCTAGAAAATAAAGACAGACAGAAATAATGTGGGGAACACAAAGAAGAACTTACCAGAGGCGCCCTCCAACTTTACGATGGAAAGAGTAAGACAGACATGACTAATACACTGAAGTTGGACCTACCAGAGGCATTCTCCCCAACCACCCATAAAAAAACAAAAAAACAAATAAGAGCCATGCAGAAACAACGTGGGGAACGAAAAGGAGTAGAAGCACCTAGCCTACCAGTGGCGCTCTCTAACTATATATACGATGGAAAAGGCTAGAGTCAGACGCTACCCAAAAACGTAACGCGTGTGTGCAGAAGAAAAAAACAAACCCCACAACAAATAAAAATAGCACCCGTCTCGACTCTCACAGACCTGCCTCGTTTCGGAACTCTATCGCTTTCCTATCTCTATCTGGTACTCCATTCATCCGTCTCCCTGTCTCTTGATATCTGGGAAGGTTCACAAGCTCACAGCTTCGCCCCCCCCCCCACTCACTCACAAGAAGTTTCCCCGCACATCCCACACGTGTCTGGCATAGGCTAGGCCACAGTTATTTACTGCAGGGAAAGACGGACAGACAGGAACAAAACAGGGAAAGTAATTGAAAAGGACCTACCAGTGTTGTTGTTGAAGTTAAACGCCATAATCAACACTGCAAACTGTAAGGTTATTTAAGAGGCAGGACCTCCGAATGTATCGTCCATCTCCGATTGGGCCTTGCAAAGTGGGTGGAGAGCCTTGAAAACCTCCCAAATAATCAACGCTCAGGAGCGCATTCGAACTAGGGACATCCGCACCACAGTCCAGAATGATACCAAGGGAGTTAATGGCACGCTACCCAACTCGTGTTTCGTTTCTTCGTTTGAGTGCAGAGAAGCACATCGACACAACAAAGGTCATTTAGTGCAGATGAAGAAGTAAAAGAGATAGGAACGACAGAGGAAGGGGGGGAAGACTATCAATGATGCTGTCGAAAAATCGACCCCCCTGTTGATTGGGGTCTGGGCATAGCGCTTTACTAAAATAAACACAACCACGACATTCTGAAAGCAGAACGCTTTTTTCCCCTTGATGAAGTGGAAACAAAGAAGAAGGAAGAAAGAATGGAAACAGTAACAGTTCTTAGAAACTTCGACCGAGCTCAACGGTTGAGTGGACCCAACAAATACAAGCCCTTCACGTTTGAGTAACGAGAGGCACAACAATACACAATTGCAGGAAAAGGGAGGGACAGACAAGAGGAACAACAGGAAAAGAAAAGTGGTTAGTCCTCCAGCCACCAACCCATTACTTATGGGCCTGTAGGACCCGGGACACCCCCCTTCCCCCCAATCGCCCCTTACTTGTGAGCTTAGTGGA
>NW_004798009.1:92364-97627 GCF_000002075.1 Aplysia californica | reverse complement strand
CCGGATTCGAACCTGGGACCTTTGAATGAGAGGCCAACACCTTAACCTCTAGGCCACGAGAGCCCCCTCGATATAGGTTTGATAGGAAAGAAGGAGCAAACCTCACTAGAGCAGACTGCAAATAAGTACTTTTGTGCATACTGCCACCCATACACAATTTGTTCAGTATCTACGACACATAAATAAAGAGAAGCAAACAGACACAATAGTGGTCATTTAGAGTAGGGGAAAAAAAAAGAAGCAAGATGACCGACAGTTTAGTTTTAGCAAGAGTATTACGGCACTTGCAACATAAATAGGTCAGATAAGTGCCATAGATTAGAGGTTTTACTAAAGAATAACATAAAAAGAAAAGAAGGAGGGAAGATAAGGACAATAGATATGTGATAGGAAAGAGGGAGCACCACATCAGAGCACTCGCCAGTTACTTAAGAAATAGGATTTGACAGTAGCACCTCCCAACCACCTACTTATTTTCCATACTGAGGAGCAGTTCACTCACCTCCAAACGTAGCTGACGCCTGTCGTAAGCGCTGGGGATCCTCTGAAGTATCACGATCGCCTTTGCCGGCAGCTTCACCTGCAACAAGACAGAGTTTAGTTTTAGTGAGGGTTTTACAGCACTTGCAGCACAATTAGGTCATATGAGTGCTGAAGATAAGAGGTGTTACTAGAGAGAAACAAACACAAAAAAGGACAGAAAAGGAAGATAGATGCTGATAGGAAAGAAGGAATAAACCACACCAGAGCTCTCAGTTTGAGTAGAGAAAAGGACATCGATGCAACAATGATCACTCAATGCTTGGAAAAAGCAAGATAGACAGACAGAAAGATAAGAAAAACAGAGGGAAAGTAAAGAAGTAAAACGTACCAGAGGAACCCTTCAACCATCCCCACAACCAGTTGTATAATAATAATAGTAGCTCCCGTCAATATCCGACAATGACCAATACATCTGCAGAGGAGAATTCTTTCTCCAGGTAAATAGAAGAATTTGAAGAATTAAAGGTTACGATGATATGGCTTCTGCTGTGGCTGATGAGACCAATTCTGACTGAGAAAAATTGGCCACATTTTGAACATTTGAAGGCTCCACTTCCACTTGAGGATGTGCGCAGCTTGCAGGCTTCTCTCTTGGTTTCAGCATTTCTTAGTCATGAAGCCTCATACGATTTGATGCCCACTGTGACTTCTGCTCTTCAGCTGGCTCTGTAAGCACTGATGTCTTCAAAAACATTCATTGAAGTGCACGCACGCGCACACACACACACACACACACACAGATACACAAAAATGCACACTGCGACACATCGATGCACTATCACACACGCACAGATTTAAACATGAACAGACACACAAAAAGAACACACACACACATAGCTTGACCCATAAACACACATATCAAAGAACAAGCACTGACACACTGACTCATACACACCTGAACAGCTGGGGGCTGGGGCTGTTGTGCTATTTCCTGTGGCCGCTCGTAGCCCGGACCTTCGCTCCCATTGTTCACCTGCCTGTCCTCGTCTATCTGAAGACACCAAAAAATACCACTGGATCAGTCTTGTTCTTTTTTGTTTTAGTAAGTGTTTTATGGAACTTGCAACACAATTAGGTCATACAAGTGCAGAAGATAATTATCATCATCGTCACATCCTTTATTTATCAATTTTTTTAAAAAAGCATAACAATTTGTACCATGTTGGCACATTTTTACGTAACGTACAAATAGTAGAACCAAAATCGGGACATGGGACCCCAATAAAAAGTGCTCAAGGTTTGAGGAGAGTGTAACAAAACTTTTAAAAAAGGAGGAGAGACGAGAACGACAGATGTTTGATATGAAAGAAGAAGTAAACCGCACCAGAGCATCCGCCCAACCACCCACACTGGATCAGTCAACACCAAACACTTTTCTAGATTTTGTACTTTCTGGTAAACAGTTTTACTGCACTTGCAACACAATTAGGTCATATTCTCGCTAAAGAATAGATATATTACAAGAGAGATGGTATGTTGGCCGAGGCCTGGAGGCTCTCTTTTGGATAAGTGCAGAACCCCCACCCCCCGGCAAGGCGGAGTCCTCGGTTTTGTACGGAGTCCAGCATTTTTAATATGTGAGGTCTTGCCGATATATACTTGATAGCCGTAGTCAAGCCTGTATTGGACGAGGGAACTTAAGTTTAGTTTTAGTAAGAGTTTACCGCACCTGCAACACAATAATGTCATTTAAGTGACGAGGAGTTAGAGGTGTTACAAGAGAGTAACAAACACCAAAAAAAAAGGAGGAACGATAGGTGTTTGATAGGAAAGAAGGAGCAAACCACATCAGAGCACCCGCCAACCATCCATGACAAGGGAACAGAAAAGGAGAGAGTAACACAAAAAAGGAGGGGGTAATGACACACCCTGCGTACACACACACAAAACACTCACCACTTCTATATAGCGGACAGGTATCTGACCCACGAGGCCACTGGTGTTCCTTGCTGACCACCACTCGGCCTCGTCTTTTGATATCAACTCCAGGACCTCGCCCCTCTTGAAGGGCAAGTCCTCTGGGTCCTGAAAACACAGGTTGACAGTTAGATAAGACACGACAAGATAAATTGGACAAGATCAGATATAAGAAAGAAAATAAGGCATTGTGAGATGAGATATGACAGGATAAGACCCAGCAGAAAGAACGAGATACTCGATAAAAAATGTCTCCCCACTGGGGAATCAAACTTGGGTCTCCTGCATGCGACACTGAAGTGCTTAAATCGTTCCATTACAAACAGCGGTAACCATGAATCAAACACCCACCCATACACACACAAAAAAAGCTTACATGAAGAGTAAAAATTACAAACAGATTATGGTACCTGAGATACCAACAAGATACAAATCAAGCAAATACAAGGTTGCTTACCCTTCCTGGAAATTCATATTTACATAGAAGTCTCGCCCTAGGTGCCTGTGAAGTTGGAACAAAAATGAAAAATGTCAAGAGTTGGGTAACATATGAGCTTAATTTAAACTAAAACAGTTTTTGTTTTTAAGTAAGAGTTTTACAGCATTGGTAAGGTCATATAAGTGCTGAAGATTATAGATGTTACAATAGAGTAAAAATCACACACAAAGAAAGGAGGTGAGATAAGGACTACAGATGTTTGATAGGAAAAAAGGAGCAAACTACATCAGAGCATCTGCCAACCACCAACAAAATTTATACAGATCAGCATTGTGCAATGACGGGGCCAATCACCAACATCTAATAGATCAGAAGTGTGCAATGACTGGGCCAATCACCAACATGTGACAGAGATGGGCTGTGTGTACCAACTGGCTCAATCACCAACCAGAGATCAGCAGTTCGCAGTGATTGCGTCAGTCACCAACATGTACAAACTGGCCCAACCAACCACAGTTAACACAGATGGGTCGTGCGTTATGACTTGGTCAATCAACAACATGTTACAAAGATGGGCTGCGCGTACTGACCGGGCCACACAACAACATGTTACAAAGATGGGCTGCGCGTACTGACCGGGCCACACAACAACATGTTACAAAGATGGGCTGCGCGTACTGACCGGGCCACACAACAAGTTACAAAGATGGGCTGCGCGTACTGACTGGGTCAATCAACAACATGTTACAAAGATGGGCCATGTAGGCTATGTATAAACAGGCCCAAACAACCACATGTAACAGAGACGGTTAGTTTTTGTTTTAGTAGAGGTTTTACGGCGCTTGCAACTGCAAATGGTCATATGAGCGCCAAGGGGTGGATGTCAACAGAGAAATCTTTACAGGGAATCAGACTTACTCTGCTCACCTCTTTAGCTTCAACAGCACATATTCTGCTTCGACTACCAAGGCACCACGGAAATAGTGGGTCAAACATACCCTGGGGGGGGGAGGAACAGAGACAGACGGCTGAGTCAAACAACCACAGGTCACAAAGACAGGCAGTGCTTACTGACCGGGCGTATAAGTGTGGTGGTGTCCAGGTAATGAGTCTTGTAGAAGTTGAGCAGGCTAGGGATGTCTGGGAACTCTTTGTCCCCAATCTTGAAGGACCCGGTGCCGCCTGACTGGATGCGGTTCACGATGTAGTGGCTCACTTTAGCGTCCTCTCTGAAAATACAAACGAAACATGAATATGCAAATGAATCATGGATGAAAATGAAGCAACACACAGATCATAGTCCAGAAGATAATTATATGTCAAGGTATCCAGAAGAAAATTCTGATAAAAAGAGTACAAATCAACATTTTGAGAAAATTCTAATTGAGAGAATGAAAATGTTTGTGGCAATTCTGAATGATTATAAGGATGAAAAATTAAATGACAATATTTGAACAAAGTTTACATACTTATGTGTCAGCAAAAAACAACAACAAATAACAGAAAACAATCACACATACATAACAGTAACGTAATGATGGTGGAAGTAAAAAGACAGTTTAGTTTTAATAGAGTTTTTACGGCGCTAGCAACTGCATAAGGTCATATGAGCGCCAAGGGGTGGATGTCAACAGAGAAGTCCAGAGGAAAATGACAATAGTAAGGATTAGGAAAGAAAATGCAGTAGTTCCCTGTTGTAGTTCAGGCACAGTTATGAGCCTGACATTGTTGAATCAGCCCATTTACATTTCTACTGTGTATAAGTGAAAGTCGAAGCACGTCTAAACAGTTTTAGTGCGAGTATTACGGCACATGCAACATATTTAAGTCAAATAAGTGTCGATGATTACAGGTATTGCTAGAGATTAAAATACAACTAAAAAAAGATGGAGGAGAGAAAAGGATGATAGATGTTTGGTTATTAGAGGCATTACTAGAAAGTAACGGACAAAGAAAGGAAGGAGGAGAGATAAAGATGATAGATGTTTCAAGGGGAAAAAAAAGAATTAAAAAAACCCACACCGGAGTACCCGTCAACCACCCACTATGTAAGACACAGACAGACAAACAAACAACAGAAGACAGACAGACAAACAACAGAAGGAAGACAGACAGGAGTCTCTACCAGTACCACCCTCCACCCGCCCGGCAGTCGTGTACTCACTTGACACAGAGCACAAAGTCCCCAGGCATGGTCTTGCTCTCCCGCACCAGGAACACGCCGCTGAACTGCTCCCTCTCCAGGATCCTGTTGGTCTCATCACGGGACAGCTGACCGAAGTACCAGCTGAAACACACACACAGAGGCACATATCAGACACAGAGGCACACATCAGATTTTGTTAGATTTTTGTTTATTGGGGG
>NW_004798009.1:90177-92253 GCF_000002075.1 Aplysia californica | reverse complement strand
GGACCCGCCCCCCCCCAAAAAAAAAACACAACAAACAACAACCCCACAACAAAACCCGACCAAAAAAACAACAACAAAAAACCCAAACCAAAAAAACAACAACAACAAAAAACCCAAACCAAAACAAACAATAATTTTAAAAAATAATAGAAAAAAAAAAAATATTAAAAAAACCAAAAAGACAAAAACAAAGCAAAAACCCCTTACCTGTGGGTTTATGGGACCTCCCAGCCAACCTCTTACTTGTGAGCGTTTGGGACTGGACCCCCCCCCCCCCCCCCCCACAAACACACGCCGTCCGCAATACTTTACACGATTACGTCATTTGAAAGCAAAACGGTTGTCCCGGGGGGTTGAAACAACAAATAAGTAAGAAGAAAGAAGGGAGACGGAAGAAAGAAGAAGGAAAAATATACAGTAGTGCACATATTATACTCTTACACTTTGTTTGAGTAAAGAGGAGTAAAGAGAAGCACACCGACACAATTATGGTCATTTGGTGCTGGGTCAAAGTAAGAGAGACAGACAGGCAGAAACAACAGAGGGGAGGTTTAGAAGAAGGACCTACCAGGGGCGCCCTATAACCGCCCGCTGACGCTCTCACAGAAAAGTGCAAAGACATGGAATAACATCAAGAGGCTAGCCCAAGAAGGGAAAAGTGGAAAGTGTATATTCGTGGCCTTTGCCCTAGGATCCAGGGTGAGGAAGGCAATGGTGATAATGACAGACGCTCTTACCTCCTCACTGGACTCAAATTAATACACATAAAGTACATACTACAGTGAGTCATTTCGCGGACGGGTCGGCGGACCTTGTTGTCAAAGTGGTGGGGTCTTAGTTTAGTTTTTGTGCAAGAGTATTACGGCACTTGCAACACAATAAGGTGTGGAAGATTAGAGGTGTTACAAGAGAGTGATACACAAAAGAAAGGAAGAGAGATAAGGGCGACAGATGTTTGATAGGAAAGAAGGAGCAAACCACACCAGATCACTCGCCAACCATGCACTAAGGTCTACAGGATAGGAAGAAGAAAGAAGCAGATTTAAAAAAAAAAGAGTGGGTTCAACACCCCTATCACCCCCCCCCCCCTACCAATATTAGAGCATTGAAAGAGGCGGGACTTCCAAATTTGACGTTAGTCTCTGATAGAACCCAGCCAAAAGGGTTGAGTCTTGAAAACTCCACAGAATAAAACCCAAGTTCAAGAACACCCATTCGGGGATTAGAACCAGGGACATCCGCTCCGTAGTCCAGCACAAAACCAACTGAGCTAAAGGCGCACAAAAGAAGAAGGAAGAGACATAGGGCACGACTGTGGGTAATTTATTTCATTATTTTATTTTTTTTTGGGGGGGGGGGTTGTTTCACATACGTAATTGTTCGTCGCCGCCTTTCAATACTGTAGTATCGGTACGTAAAACCCCCCCCCCCAAAAAAAAAACAAAACAAAAACAAAACAACAACAACAACCCCAAAACAAGTACGTCCTTGAATGAGGCGCACCGACTGGTCCTAGACTAGTCTCATCCCTCTTCTTTAAATTAGTGACGGATTTATACCGATCAAACGTGTTTTTAGCTTCTCCTGAAAGCTTCGTATTTTGGCATACTGCATGTGCAGTGTTGAATGACCGCAACGTTTGGTAAAACAAAAAGAGTATTTACATTTAATTAAATGCAACAACGATGATGATGATGATGATGATAATAGTACATGCACTTTTATTAATATAATAATCATCATAATAATGACTACTGTTATTATTATTATTATTATTATTATTATTATTATTATTATTATTGTTGTTGTTGTTGTTATTATCATTATTACTGTAATTATTATCATCATTATTGTTATTTTTATTACTACTCATTAGATAACACTTAGAACAGAATAACACACTTGGGGACTTTTGCTATCTATGTGTGTGTGTGTGTGTGGGGGGGGGGGGGGGGGGGGGAAGAAATAACAACGACACAAAGAGTTCTCTCCCACGCAAAAGTTTTTTTTTATAAAAAAAATAGTATTTTCATTTTTTGCAGAGTGAGTCTGTATTTTTTTATAGAAATTTTTTTT
>NW_004798009.1:89066-90077 GCF_000002075.1 Aplysia californica | reverse complement strand
AGGAGAGTACATCATCACGCGCCAGCTGACTGAAGTACCAGCTGAAACACACACAGGCACTCATTTTTGTGGAGACTTTTGTTTATTTGTAGGGAAAAAGGTACATCATCATTAGTTGAAACAAACAAAGTACCAAAGTCGGACATTGAAAGTTAGATTTTTGTCTATTGGAGGGGGGAAGTACAAAAAGATAGGATGGCTGATCAAAGTTACAGCTGAAACATGCAGACAGAGGCAGACATTGTAACTTGTTAGATCTTTGTCTGTTTGGGGGGGGGGGGGTACATCATCACCACCCTTGCACTTGCAACACAATTAGGTCATATTATTATGAATGCTGAAGATTAGAGGTGTTACAAGAGAGTAACACACAAACACTAAAAAAAAGAAAGAAGAGAAATAACTATGACAGATGTTTGACAGGAAAGAAGGAGCAAACCACACCAGAGCACCTGCCAACCACCAATCTGGCTGCTTTGACCCTGCCTGTCAGACCTGATTTTAAAAAAGCCAAAAAAAGTTTTAAAACCGCGCCGATAAATAAAAATGACCCACGAAACAACCCCTCCTTCTGAGGGATTTGAAGGTGCACCTTCTGCACGCCAGAGCGGAGAACCTAATCGTTACCCCGAGCCAGGTGCAACAGACACAACAGCTGACTAAAGCACTAGCTGTCGGAGACAGACAGACAAGACAGACAGCAAATTGCGCCCACCAACACACATGCCCATAAACAGCCGCATAAGAAACAAAATTCATATAAAAGTGACATGTGAACCATATGCATTCCCATTTGAACCATATCTTATCAAGACACAGCACAAGAAATCTTGTCTCCGGCATCAGAACGAATCTCTTCTCCTCCTCCTCCTCACCTGAGATACCAACAAGTTTGAACCCTATGCATTCCCATTTGGCTTACCCTTCCTGGAAATTCATATTTACATAGAAGTCTCGCCCTAGGTGCCTGTGAAGTTGGAACAAAAATGAAAAATGTCAAGAGTTGGGTAA